>NW_015175542.1:8710-15609 GCF_001447785.1 Gekko japonicus | reverse complement strand
GACCATGCGCAAAGATCGCCATTCTGTGAATGGCTGCCTATGCGCATGCTCAAACTGTGTTTAAAAAAAAAACGCCGACGCCCGCAGCGTGTGACCTGGCATACAACGATGGGATCTGCAAAATGGAGGTAAGTGTGATCGCGTTTCTGCCGGCATAAACTGGTGCAGTTTATGCTGGCAGAAAGGCCCCGTCTGAACGCACCCATGTGTCATATACTATTTTTTAATGTGTGTGAGAGGGAGGGAGGGAGTATTTTGCAGCTGAAACATACATCACTTCCTGCTTCCAACATACAATATTCTGTTAACACAAACAAAGGTATTGTAAAAAAAAAATCACAGACATATATGAAAGTGTGGCCCTTTCTTACACACCCAGGGAAATGCTGATCACCACGTTAGGGTCAGGAGACAATTTTTCTCCAGGCCAGTTTGGCTGGAGATCCTGGAGGGTTTTTGTTGTCATTTTCTGGGCATGGAACAGCAGTCACTGGGGTATGTGGGGGGAGGTATTTATGAATTTCCTGCATTGTGCAGGGGGTTGGACTAGATGACCCTGGAGGTCCCTTCCAACTCTTTGATTCTATGATTCTGCCTGAATATTTGAAATGCTACTGTTGTTGTTTTATAATCACTCACATCTATATCCATAATAGTGGCACATTAGAAATGTACTAACATGATTCAGATTCTCTAATCTCATGTCATAGGTTTAGATTCATCCATAACATGGCCCTTGTCTCCAGTAGTCCTTTCTACTCTGAGTGAGCAGCAATAAATGTTTCTATTCTGAGTAGTTTTGTGGTTGTCAGAACATCCTTCAGCTAAACTTTCCTCCACTATTTTTATATGCTTAATTGTCAGGTGTCACTGTTTGACACTTCTGAATAGTGCATTACAGTAGAAAAATCTAGATCCGAAATTGCTTTCTTTGCTTTCAGAAATATGGATTATGGCTGTTCCACCATGGAGCAGATTCCAGAAAAAGAGCTGCATTTTTCCTTCTTAACTGGCATACTTGAGACAATCCAGCTCACTGTGATGACTCTACTTTATCAATACATCTGTAGACTTTGTTGAATGTTATATATTATATACAGAAACCACAAGTGATTGTTTCTGTTCCTGGTTGCAACTATAAGTGTTCCTGGATGATTCTGGAAGTCCCCCTCCCAGATAATAATACATCTGATTCATGTGTATGAATAAGCAACAGAACTATCATCCTGTCTCGTATATGCTTTCTCCTTGTCAAAAAATGCTCCTGTGTTATGATCTATACTTCTTGTTCAAAGTTTTGGCTGTTTGGTATAAAAAAATGTCTCCTTATCAGTCTTTTCTGACAATGAGTGGGTTGTGAATTCTTGCTGCGATCAGACGGCATGCTTATCCTGTTGTGACTGCACTTCTAATTTGATAGGGATTTTTTAACTTCTGGATTGGTTGGATCAGGCATCCCGCCCCTACCCAGCTTCAACCATGGACTGGGTGGTGGGGCAGCTTTTTTAAAAAATTGGATTCTGTGCCCTTGTCTTAATCTCCCAATGCACGCTTGCTGTCAGGGAGGGTGGGAGGGTTGGTTTCTTCTCTGGCTGTCCCCAGGGGCCTCGCCACTGCCATCGTCATTAAGCCCATCCACCACATCCAGCAACAGGGGCTAGCCTTTGGACTGAGGCTGCATCCCTACCTCACCTGAGCCCTGCCAGCTGAGTCCTCAATCACTGAAGAAAATGGGGGGGGGGCTGGCTGAGCTGAAATATTATGGATGGGGAAATGGAGCAGGTGAATATCTGCCTACGCACTCATAGCTAACAGCAGAAAAATAAATAAAATGGTGGCAAAGATGGAAGTGAGTGATCTGACTTCCCCAATGGGTTGTCCTTACAAGAGAGCAATCAGACATCCAGAGATGTGCTCGGAAACTGGCATAATAAGTAAGTATTGGACTTTCTGTAGTGTTGGGAAAGTTGGGAGTGAGTATGGGGGCCTGACAACTGTGGATCGAAATACAGATGTTGCTGGCTGATCACACAATTCACATCCATTCAAGAGGATCAATGACAACGGATTTAACAGTTCATCTGATCACAGCCTATATGGATTTCTGGATGGATTGCAATTTTTAAACTCTGACATGAAATTTAAACACATAAAATTCCATGTGAAGATTAGTAGTATAGTTGTGGAGCTTTTAAAAAGACAATGTGAAAAAAGATATCAAAATATTGAAATGAATCTAGAAATATAATAATTCTAAAGCCACAAAGGGATTATAAGCTTGTTTCATCATGCAAACCAAATTCTTTATTAACTAATTATTATGAAATTTGCTCTTTTATTTGCAGAAGATTGTGCAATAAAACAACAAAGACATGAGAAGGGGGGAAAGACTTAACCCAAAAAGAAATGGATTAAGAACCAAAAGGTTAAAGAAGTCTGAGTTTTTAGATGCAGTCTGGACTCAATAATGCCATGTTGAAAGCTCGTTGCTTTTGTTCCAAAATAGCCCCTTCTTTACACACTGACTAGGAAATGATCACGTCCTTCTGGAGCAGGTTATTAAAATGAGGCCTCTGAATGATATCTCTGCCTTAGGTCACATTGATTATAAAACAATTTCAACTTGGTCTAAGTTTAACAAATAACTGTATTATTATTATTGCAACGTCTTGGAGCCATGGTGTAACAACATTGTTTGACCACTGAAATAGGCCAGTTGCCCAAAACGTGTTTGATCAGGGTTAAATATGGTCTGTTTGAGATAATCGTATGATTTTCTTTTGATTTGAGTCTACTATTTGGGCCTAAAATTGTTTTTATCCAATTTGTAATAAATACATTTTTTTTGTATATTTGGAAATATTTATGTTTTAAATTTAGATCTAGAACTATTGAGCCCTCACATTCTGACTTTTTAACCTTTTGGTTCCCAATTCAGTTGTGCAATGAAATACATTGGCTTATGCATGCTATTTATTTATTATTTTTAAATACTACACAGTCAAAAAGCTTTGTGAGATAATTTTCAACAACAAAAAAATAAAAAATACATCTATCCAGCATAAAATGGTGTGAGTTTATTTATCACCACAGAATAGTATATGATTAGAAAAAGGAATGGGAAATGAAAGAATAAAAGAACTATTATTGATGCCAAGAAAGCATTTGATGTTTTTGGAGTGGCAATGTTTATTCTATGCACTTAAAGTTTGTAGTAATGTTTACCAATGGGAAAAGTACAATATACCCATCTTTAGTAACAAATATAATATATAAAAGCAATTTAACATCAGACATTTATTTGGCATACATAACCAGCCAGGTTTGCCTCCCCCCTTTAATATTTAAATTAGATGGGGGGAAACCCATTACTGCACTGTAAGCGCAGGAATGACTTAATAGCAATGAATAATAAGGAAAAAATGAGTACTGAGGGGAGAGGGCAGGCAGTCACTGTCCCCAACTACCTCCGCACTGGTTGGGTGGCCTGTTGGGCTTACACCCCTTTGGTCATCCATGACCTCAGAATGGGAGGGAGGGAAGGTCCAAGTCACCCCAAGCCTTCCTGACCCCCTGGGTGTTTTTTCTCTTTCTCTAGGCAGCCACATAACCTGGGAGCATCCCCCTGCCAATTCACCTGTCCCTGGGATGTCTGGAGCTTAAATAGCCTGAGCCCCCCCCCCCAACCTCGCCACCTTGGTTCCTATCTCCCATGACCCAATGGCATGAAAAGACATTCTTCTCCCACCCAAACTCCAAAGAAGGAATGGCCAATACTGCTGGGCAGTTCTGGGCTGCTCCCATTTGGCCCCTCTGGGCTACTGTTCATCTGCCAGGATGTGGCATTGGCAGTTGTGGACATGGCACAATCACTGGTGTTTCTGTTGCCTGCTGGCCACCAGAGCAATTGAGTTGTGGCTCACAGTCCTGGGGGGTCAGCCAGCAGCAGCGGCAGACAGTGCAAAGGTGTGCCATGGCCCTATCTCCATACAAGTCCCTTGCATGTCAGCAGCTTTCTGAGAGATCTAGAGCACAGTGCCAACTGGGATTAATGAGATATTAAATTAGTAAATCTAATAAGGGGAAAGTAGGGCTGCATTTCATGTGCCAAACTAGGGTTTTGTAACTCTCAAGAGACAGGTGGTTTCAAAATAGCTAAAACCACTCTTTGGGGAAGGATTCTGTACCCAGTTATAGGATAAACAGGCTGGTCATTGAAACTGAATGTTCTTTTCTTGGAAACAAAAGGCAGGAGTGTATAAGGAGGGAGAGAAGCTCTTGGGCTCAGGAGTACAAAACAAGAACACTTGGAGTTAGCTGGTCCCAAATATGGGCTTCCCATCTGGGTAATGTAATGGACATGGTAATTATGGTTAGGAGTGTTTAGTCAGTAAACAGGAGGAGATTTTCATGATAGCAGGGATGAATCATAGGGTTGGAAGGGACCTCCAGGGCCATCTAGTCCAACCCCTTGCACAATACAGGAAATTCACAAATACCTCCCCCCACACCCCCAGTGACCTGTGTTCCACGCCTAGAAGATCACATATAACCTCTAGGTTCCCCAGCCAAACTGGCCTGGAGAAAAAATTGCTTCCTGACCCCAAAGTGGCAATCAGCATTTCCCTGGATATGTAAGAAAGGGCCACAAGGACTAAGCACTGATGCAACCCTTCCTGCCCTCCCTCTCATGATCTGCCTAAGTTCACAGAATCAGCATTGCTGTCAGATGACCATTTTGCGTGGTCTTTTGTGTGGCAAAATGCATACCCAGTTGTAGCCTGATCTCCTTTGGTTGCCAGGCTTTACATGAGACATTTTCAAGACCTGGAATACTACCCACACATTTGATTGAATTGGGTGTGGCCCCTTCCTTCCCTTGAAGACCAGAGATTCTTCATATTGCCCCAAGAAACAACAGTGCATCAGTGGATAGGAATCATGCCTCAGAACAAAAATGTGAGTTGAGGATAACAAGTAACCAGGACTAAAGTTCTCCCTAAATTTTCTGACGTAGGTGTGTGTGTTTTTTAATTCTTCCTGATGAATAAGTAGGAATTTAAAAAAATCTAACATATCCTAGACACGTTAAAGCAGGCATTCAACATGCCTGTAAGTTTCTGTTGCTGAAAATAGAACATCCTAAACATTAGCATAAGTCTGGGAACTGTGATTTTTTTAATTCTTCCTGACCAATGAGTCAGGAGTAATGAAATACTATGCTTCCCCAAATTTATCTTAACAGTACAGGAATAGCTTTGAAGAGCCCTCTGCTTTAATCTCAGCTGCTGGCTGTTGGCTTCCTTTCTGGGAAAGTGTGGAGTGGGCAAACTCGCAGATGCGAAGGCGGGCACTGAGTCACTGCAAGCAAAGGTGGAATTCTGAGGGGGTAGTAAGTTCTGGGCTCAGCTCATAATGGCCTCGGTATTTCTAAACATCCTCATTTCCAGAAGTCTCCATCCCTAGCAAATAAAGAAACCCTATGAACAATAAAGAAAGGTGAACTCTCCAAATCTTCTGAATTGTGCATATATATAGTACAAAATTTTTGTTCTGATACGAACTGGGCCATCTGGCATTACAGTGCTAGACAGATTGAAGGACCTTCAGGTCTTAGATGGTAAGTAAATCCTAGCTGGAAACCGTGACATAAACCTCTATAGTTTTGTGCAGCAAGTGAATCAGTTCTAGCCACATGGGCATAATTTATATAAAACTTGATTTTTTAAATGGAATTGGAAAGACTTTATGTGAACTCTTTCTCTGTGTGGTTAGAGGACATCGCTGCCCTACACAAGGATCTGTGATAATAAACAGAGAATATTATTCCCTTTCCTATTGTAGCCCAGATCTACACTAACATAGCAGCACATTGGAACTTTCTTACAAACAGATGTACGCATGTTCACTGTAACATATGAACGGGGTCCTTATGTAGAGGGGAAACTGGTTCTGATACTATGCTAAAGAGTGAAGGGGAACATGAAGAAAATGGAGTCGGTTTTAGAACAGGGCAGCTCTTTTGTCAAGCACAAACATTAGCAATGCATATAACAATGAAAAGGATTTGATCTGGGGTCAAGAATAGATATTTCCTAGTAGTAGGGCAAAACGTTCCTCACAACTGACGAGAGGAACCTAGGGCTGGGAGCACTGGGAGGGGGAGTATTGCTGAAGACATCAGAAGTGACGTCATGGCATCCATGTCACTCTAGGAATCCCCCAATCTCTGTAGTAAAGACCATACAGAGTTGGGATTTTTAGAGTGTCCCTGAAACTTGGATGTTACCTCTGGGTGCTCACCCAAAAGCTATGGCATGATGTCTGCACTAGTGTTTTCTCCTGCTGATCCATAGGGTGAGTGCAGGGGCTAAAGCATGGGGGCAGGCATTTTGCCATCACTGATGGGCAACTGGTAAGCCTACTATAGGAAGGGTTGTTTTTTTCCCCTCTCGTTTCTGCTGCAGTATATGCAACAATTTGCATGGCTTCATCCAATATTTCAGATCTGGCTTGCCGGATACAGTTTCCTTTGCTATTCAAATCTGAACTATATTTTAATAGAAACGTCTTCCTTTTTTTTTTTTTTTTTAGCATCCAAGTGTAGTTTTCCTTCCCATGACAAACCTAAGACAACATTGTCCCTGCCCAGAGGGCCCTTGCAGTCTAGTTCAAACACAGGCAATCTAGTTAGGACACAATCAGTGCCATTGACGGAGCGCTGCATTATTTATGAGAACAAAAGATGAAGAGAGAGGAAACGAGGAAAGCACTGGCAGCCATTTCCACTCGTGGAGAAGAATTTTATATGCTTTCCCCTCTGTTCGGCTATGCTGAAATGGGGCTTTCACAAATGTGGGGCTTGGGTAAACGTCTTTTTACCCTGCCTCCCCCCCCCC
>NW_015175542.1:7232-8659 GCF_001447785.1 Gekko japonicus | reverse complement strand
GTACATCGAGCAATGCAAGGTCTTTGGACATTTGCATCATTGTTTTGGAACAGCAGTCATTCACAACTGGCTTTTCCTGTGTCGACAAGACCATCCAGTTGTGAATTATTGCTGTAGCACAGTGATAGTGGGATATCCAATGAGGTGTGGATACAGCACTATTAAAAATGCTTAGGGCTGCCTATGCTAGGTGGGAGAAAGTTTTGGTGATCTGGAGTACGGAGCCAGGGGAGGGGAGGGTTTCGGTTAGGGGAGGGAACTCTGTAGAGTATGATGCCATAGAGTCCACCCTCCAAGGGAGTCATTTTTTTCCAGTGGAACTGATCTCTGAGAGATCAATTGTATCCCTGGGAGGTCCCACCTAGAGGCAGGCAAACCTAAAATGTTTGTTCTGACCAGTAGTTCAAGCCAGGAAGGGTGAACATGCCTCCTGGTTGCCTACTACATATGCAAACAGGGACTTCTTGAAACACCCCAGTTCTCATATAAAGACTCATTATGGTGCAGTTTTCTTAACTGTTCAACGAAAGGTTCTCCCTGTTTTATCATACCTCTTCACATGCCCTAGAAAAGCAGCCTGAACTTTATGTTTGTGCAAAACTTTGCTTTACATTCCAACCTAGAGAAGAACACCTTGGGGAAAATGGTTTGTTATTTGTGATCCATCTGAACATTAAGACCTTGGGGGGGGGGGATTATTCTGAGCCGAGAAATTATTCAGCAGCATGTTTATACAGAATATTCTTATTCAGAACACATCTCAACAGCTGTAGTGGGTGAAATGGCAGGTTGTACGTGGTATGGCACCTTTGTGTTTACACTTATGTGTTTACATGAATGTGAACTAAAAATAAGATGCATCCATTCTCTGCTCAGAGACTTAACAACTAGACACCCTGGAGAGGAAACTTGCTATGCAGTCCTAACCAGAGTTACATCCTTGCAGTCAATGGGCTTAGAAGCGTGTAAAGGATTGCACTGATAACTCTGGAGAGTGAGTGCTCTAGCAGCTCATCCTAAGGACATTTTAATGAGCTGAAAAAATACATTTCAGAATGCAGAGGAAGGTGAAAACATGTTGCTGAGGAGCAAAATTCATAGTAAAGGTCGAAGAGGTCTTGGATATGTTCAACAATCTGGAAAAAAAGAGAGTGCATTTTAAGAGCATTAAGCATGATGTTCCTTTTTTTGTTCCTTGCAGCATTAAGAGAGAGAGGCACTTCTGAGAAATGATCATTTGCAGTCTGAACCGTAAGGGTGGTCGCTTTCCTCACTCTCTGTAAGCCGGGCCCTGAGTCACCCGGGGGCTGTTTGCGGAACTGCAAGGAGGGCAAGAGAGACAGCATCCATGGCAGGCTGGCTGGAGGGAGCAGGCCAGCACCAGACATGGGAAACTGGGGCTCGCCTGACCATCGCTGGCCCTTTCA
>NW_015175542.1:0-7188 GCF_001447785.1 Gekko japonicus | reverse complement strand
TTCCAGCAGGATCATGGGCATCTAGGTGGACAGGAGTGTGCCGCCAATATTTAGGGGGCTGTGCCATCCCGCCCGCCATTCCTCAGCTTCAGACAACTTGGCCCACCCTCCCATCCCTTTAGTTAGGTGTAGTTTGTTAAGGGGCTTTTGGCATGTGTTTTGTTTCACGCCATTTTATTCTTTGTCACAACTTGGCGGGTATCAGCATGCCATGGGGTTGGATCCATTATCAGGAAAGCCGGCCTGTGTGCCCATTTCCTGAGATTGGGGATCCCCTTAAGGGATTTTGGCGTGAGGGGCAAGGGGTGCACCCAGCCTGGGGGCATGGCCAGGGATAACCCTCACGCCCAGCTGGCAGGGAAGACCACCTCGGGGCGTCCACCCTTGTGGTATCCAGAGACCTGTCATCCCCAGGTATACAGCAGATTATCAACTGGCAAGAGGCTAGTTGACGGGCTGGATCCTAGCACCCATGCTGTGCCAAAGCATACGACAGCTGTAATCAATAAAGTTGTGGCCTATTTCCCCACTTTTCTGAAATCATGTGCAAGCATGTATTATTTCAAGCAAACTGTATACGGGGTGAGTAGTTAGTTAGGAATGATGGAGGGACTCTTGCCTGGATGCCCGCCTTGCCCCTCCTCTTGGCGCTGGGGCCACAAACAGATCCTAAGTAGGCTTATTCAGGACTTGGGCCATATGTGGTAGAATGTGATGGTATGTCAAATGCAGCTTTCTGCTTTGTGCCTGAAGTTTTCAAAGTGGAACCAAGTCATTCCTACAGACTTTGAAATTTTCTTGAGTAGTGTTCTCACTTTAAGACAGCTTTGCCTAAAGTCGGGAAGATGCATTCCCATGGAGGGTCTGTGTGTATTTTCCATGAAAGAGGTATAGTAGCTCTGTGGATTAGGAAAAAAATTAATTGTTTTCAACATACAAGTTTGCTGACAAGTTTCAAGAGAAAAAAGAGTAATGAGTAAGGATTGGAAGAGAACAGCCAGTATTTGTGGCTGTAAAAAAAAAAGAGGACAAGGGGGAAACCTTCTTCAAATGATCTGTCGTAGGTTATTGAAGATATTAAATCTAACCTCACCTTCCGTAGGGTAAGTAGAACAGAGATAATGGAAAGATTTATTTGGCTGGAAACAGTCAGATGTGTCATTCTGAAGCTTTATGTTACCACTGGATCAGCTGTAAACCATGGTGTTATTTTAGGCTACAAACCTAAAGTCACTTTCCTGGGAGTAAATCCTACTGAATAATGTGGGACTTAATTCCAAGGAGACCTGCTTAAGAACATACTGCAGATTACACATTTGTTTACTGACTGTTCTGCAGGACACCTTAACCTTTTTTTAAACCACTTCCATTTGTATCCATGGTTGCCAATCTCCAGGTGAAACCTGGAGATTGAGAATTACAATTTATAACCAGGCTAACAGGGATTAAGGCTGCTTCAAGGGAAGGTGCTGTGACTCAGTGGTAGAACATTTGCTGAGCATGCAGAAGGTCCCAGGTTCAATCCCCAGCATCTCCAGTCATAAGGATCTAGCAGTCAGTGATGTGAAAGACTTCTGCCTGAGATCCTGGAGAGTTGCTGCCAGTCTGAGTAGACAATACTGACCTTGTTGCATCCATGGTCTGTTTCAGCTCTTACTTGGGATAGCAGGTTTTCCTCCTACTAAAAACATTAAGCTACACACCCACTTTATAAAAACTTCTAGGGGCTTCCAACTAGAATGAACTGATGTGGAGAAGCTTTACAGTTTTTTTACTTGTGGAGAGAGATGTCTTTTAAGACGCAATGAGGGAAGTAATACATCCAGGACCTTGTGATCTATTTACACAGATCTGGAAAGTTTCACTGGGCATTTTTACTCTGTTTCAGTATATATACCGTGTTTTCCCGAAAAGAAGACACTGTCTTATATTTATTTTTTCTCAAGAAGACACACTAGGGCGTATACCACAAATGTATAGAAATCCTGCTAGGGCTTATTTTTGGGGTAGGTCTTATTTTCGGGTAAACAGGGTATATATACTGTTCAGTATAAGGCAGTTTTATGTGCTCAAACAGAGTGAAATAAATACATTTTATGTGAAAATGCATCACATTTCCTCCCGCAAATTCTGGTACCGCAGAAGGTAAATGAAGTAGAATTCTATGGAGAGCAGTGAATGGCGCTTGGGGATGGCTAAGCAGACATCCCTCTGTTTCCTGAGTCCTCCTGACTAAGCTAAGCTGAGTTTTAGCAATGCTGGGAAGCCTCTGAAAAGTGAGATTTAACCATGCTATTTTATTTGTCTTGATAGTAATAGAACTTCTTGAAACTCAAGCACCCAGGGGCATGGAAGTTGCACGCTTGGTAGCAATCAGGACAAGAGTGCCAGTCATGTCTCCAGGTCAACAAGTGCAGAGAGGAGCTGGGAGCTCTTGGTAAAAGGGGGCAGGGTTTGTAGAAACTGTGGATGGCTATTCAAACTCCTGCAGCTTTGGGCTGAAGAGGACTCCCTGGGTAAAATTCGGAGCTGAGGGAGAGAGCTGATGTGACCAGGAGGAAGAAGGGGAATCTTTGATGTGATCTAAACCCTCCCTTCCCAAACTGGGGCCCAAGAGAGTGCCTTGAGGCTGGCGAGACATAGCTGGCCTTTCATAAGAACATAAGAGAAACCATGTTGGATCAGGCCAATGGCCCATCCAGTCCAACACACTGTGTCACACAGTGGCCAAAGCCCAGGTTCCATCAGGAGGTCCACCAGTGGGGCCAGAACTCCAGAAGCCCTTCCACTGTTGACCCCCCAATACCAAGAATACAGAGCATCACTGCCCCAGATATACATGCATCACAAATGCCAGCTTGTTGTGCAAAGTATGGCCAACTCAGTCTGCAGAATTTTCCCTGTAAACTTGACCTTTTTTAAAAAAATCCCCCTAAAGGGAGTTTTTTATTGGTTTTTTCACAGGACTACAAACTACAACTGAAAATATAGGAAGGGAAACTACATCTAAGGAGAAAGGAAAGAAACCCACTAATAACTAAATCCCCAAGAATGGAAGATCAATACATCAACTTATCTCAATGTTAGTCTAAAATGCTAGTAATACATTGAACATAGTCGGTTATGCTAGGTTATTTAGCTTTTAACCATCCATTTATCTGTTTCATGAAACCCTCAAAGCATCCCAAAATTATTACAGAATTTTCAGGCACAATTCAGAGTCCTTAAGCCTCTATTTTCTCTTGTCTTTTCTTATCCTCAATTTATGTGGACTTTTATGTCTTTTAAAATCCTGATATTATTGTCCCCGATTTTCAAGGGTGTTCCCGTAGTTGCTTTCAAAATAGAATTTCTTACATGTCTCTTCGAGAATCTGACTACTATTTCCCCAGGCAGATTATTTTTCTTGATGTATAAGGAATAGGACCTGTAGACCACATCCATCTTGCTGTATAGATATTCCGCTGTCAAATCTGTCAATGGGGCTATTGCATAACTCAGCAGTTGCTTCAGATTCTTTCCTTTAGATTTAGGGACCCTTTGGAACCGTAGGACAAAATTTGCTTTCTCCATTTGGAGCTGTAAAAGTTGTGACTCTTCCGTAGCTTGTTTCATTTCCAGCTTTTGCACCTTTTTCTTAACTTTTTTAGTATTGGCGTCCATTTCCTTCACCTTCTCGGCCATTTGCTCCATTGCTTTTAAAGATTTAATCAGTTGTAGCTGCTGTGAAGCCAAACTCTGACCTATTGTTGACAATTGTTGCTTGATATTAGTCATGTCATCCAGCAGAGGGCGCAAGGAGTCTGCCAGCATTTTGGAAAGCTCAGTGGTCTCTTCCATTCGAGGACTGCCCACTAGTTTCACTTTCAACAGTTTGTCCTTATCTGGTTCCTTCCCTGCCATCTTTTTGGATTATTTACTTTTCTTAAAGTTGCTAAAGTCTCTGAAATTCGCCCTTGCGCTTATCTGCGCTCTGGTAAGTCTCGTAAAACAGATTTAGATGCTTATTCTTCCGCTTCCCCCTCTTTAGTTTCGTGTTTTCATTTATGCGTTTGGGAGGGGCCCCTCCCCCGCTTGCTTTGCATCGCTCCTTAAGGGGGGCAGCTTTCTCTTTAAATCCTCATGCTCGCTTCAACCCGACTCACAGTTCGTTGCCGGCCTTCCGGCCATGCTCGGCATCCGTTTTTCTCACCTGATCTCCGACGCTTGTCCCGGTCAGCAGCTCTGAGTCCATGCGGACACTCAGCGGCAGGACCTTTTTTTTTTAGTGCATTCACGAACGTATACCAGATTATATTGTCACAAGCACAATCCCTAGAACCTAGGGACCTGGGATCAATTTCTTGTGCTCAGTTTTTTTACTATATAGGAACTGAGCAGATACAAAAATAGTGGTGTTTGGCTCAAACTCAGCCCCATAGTACTGGTTCTGATCAGTCTGACATATGGCTGGATAGAAAGTGAATTAATTAAGCAACAGTCAGGTAAGATGAGCAAAAAAGAAGTACATAGTTCCATGGAGAAAGATGCCAATGAAGTAAGAACACTAGAAGACCCATGATGGATCAGACCAGTGGTCCATCTAGTCCAGCATCATGCACCACATGGTGGCCAACCTGTTGCCATGGAAGGACAACAAACAGGGCCTAAAGAACAAGGCCTTCCTGTCATGTTGTAGCCTCTTAGTACTGGCATTCAGAAGTTTACTAATACCTTGAAATATGGATATTATCTCTAGTCACTGTTGCTAGTAGACATGGATGGAGCTAACCTTTATGAATCTGTCTAAATTTGTTTTAAACCCATCTACATTCATGGTCCTCACTAGGTCCAACAGCAGTTTATTTGACTACTTAATTACTAGTTACAGAGATTGGGTGGGGGGGAAGGCAGGAAGGAAAGGAAAGCTCAGCCAGCATGGAGGTGGATGCATAAGAGAAGGCAGCGTGAAAAAGGTAAAGTGAAAAGAGCAGAGGTTGGAATGAAATGGCATTAATTGGGGTGGAACTTTATGACGTGGGCCATGGTGTCTCAGAGTTTAAGATACTGAGCTGCAGACCAGAAGGTCAGTAGTTTGACAGTTCAAAACCCTAGTGCCTTGTGATGCAGTGAGCCTGTCTCTGGTCCCAACTCCTGCCAACCTAGCAGTTTGAAAGCAAGAAATTGCAAGTAGATAAATAGGTACCACTTCAGTGGGAAGGTAACAGCATTCCATGTTTAGTTATGCCAGCCACATGACCATGGAAACGTCTTTGGACAGTGCTGGCTGTTCTGCTTGGAAACAGAGATAAGCACTGCCCCTTAGAGTTGGATTCGACTAGCTTTTGAGCAAGGGAAACCTTTACCTTTATCTGTATGACATGCTAGAAGATCTGTGGCCAGATTTTCCCAGCATCAGGGGTGGAGAGTCGGTTAGCTCTGCCATGCCCACTTTTGCCTGTTCAAGCCACCACCACTGCTATTAACTTTGGATGGGAAAAAGTACAGCATTGGATTCAGCATCTCCCCGCTCACGTTAAGACTGTACACTGAAACAAAAACAGATTTACATATATATTTAAATGTCTGTGTGATGCTTTTCATTTTTTTTAAAAAAAGTAATTCTAGACGTTTCATTTCTTTGGTGAACTGAAAATCTGTTTTAATCATAGATTTCAAGTTAGAGTTTCTCCTGTGGCTAAGTAATGTTTACATAATACTGTAATGCTAGATATGGTTGTTACCCAGCAAGCTTACTGTGGTGAGGTTTTTGAAGAAAATACCATAGCACGCTTTCTGGCAGATTCTCTGTTTTTCCCCCCTCATTTTTAAAACCCTTTCATTCACTGGCTGTGCAAGAAATATGGCTTAGATCCATGGATGGAATGGTTTTTGTCATGGAGCATGATTTTCTTGTGTCTTCTCTCCTACAACCACCGAGAATGTACCTCCAAATGCTGTTCTGGGGTGACAGGAAACCTAGGGTTTCCAGCAGCCTGGGAGTCCTGTCCTGTCCATTCCATTCCATTCCATTTATGAATGCTCCCAGACCAATTGAATAATAGATTCATAGAATCACAGAGTTAGAAGGAGCCATACAGGCCATCTAGTCCAACCCCCTGCTCAGTGCAGAATCAGCCTAGAGCATCCCTGACAAGGGTTTGTCCAGCCCCTGCTTAAAGACTGCCAGGGAGGGGGAGCTCACCACCTCCCTAGGCAGCTGATTCCACTGTTGCACAACTCTGACTGTAAAAAAAAGTTTTTCCTAAGATCCAGCCGGTACCTTCCCACCTTTAATGTAAAGCCATTATTTTGAGTCCTATCCTTTGCTGCCAACATGAATTGGTCATAAGCAAATAAAGTGAAGATAAATGAAGTTGTCTTATACTGAATCAGACCCTTGGTCCATCAAGGTTAGTATTGTCTATTCAGACTGGGAACAGCTCTCCAGAGTCTCAGGCAGAAGTCTTTTACATCAGCTACCTCCTGATCCTTAACCGGAGAAGCTGGGGGTTGAAACTGGGACCTTCCGCATGTAAAGCAGAGGCGCTTCCACTGAGCCACTGCCCCTCTCACTATAAATAAAATACTAAATGCCCCCAGTGTAGAAACGTTTTTCATGGCACAGAGGTATATAACATCACCTGGTAAATAACATCCAATTAATCCAGGCTGTGGAAGGTCGTTAGTTCAGCAGTTCGAGACCTGGGTGCCACATGATGGAGTGAGCTCCCATCTCTAGTTCCAGCTCCTGCCAACCTAGCAGTTTGAAAGCAAGAAATTGCAAGTAGATAAATAGGTACCACTTCGGTGGGAAGGTAACAGTG
Organism: Gekko japonicus; assembly: GCF_001447785.1. NCBI lineage: Eukaryota > Metazoa > Chordata > Lepidosauria > Squamata > Gekkonidae > Gekko > Gekko japonicus. The sequence continues at coordinate 382 of NW_015175542.1, read as the reverse complement.
TTCCGTGCGCCTTGGTGTTTAGTCATGCCGGCCACATGACCACGGAAACGTCTTCGGACAGCGCTGGCTCTTCGGCTTTGAAACGGAGATGAGCACCACAACCCTAGAGTCGGATTTGACTGGCTTTCGAGCAAGGGAACCTTTACCTTTACTTTAAAGGGACGGCGTTTTTTCAGTCAGGTTGTTGGCAACCCCAAAGAGACCCCAGGAACAGCATTCTGTTGGTTGTTCCGCTTGTGAAAATATTTTGGCGGATTCAGGTCTACTATGTGTTTCATTTTTTTAAACATAAAAGAGTAGCTACTCGTTTCCTGCTAACTGTGTCTTTACTAGCATAACCCTTTGTGTGATCAGGGATTAAAACATCTCTATTTCAGGCAAC
>NW_015175541.1:49335-49526 GCF_001447785.1 Gekko japonicus | reverse complement strand
AAGAAGCCCTACGAGGAAAGGCAGAGGGATTTCGGGGATGTTCAGTCTTGAGAAGAGGTTGAAGGGGGGACGGGATTGCTCTCTTGAAGCATTTAAAGGGCTGTCCCTTAGAGGAGGGCAGGGAGCTGTTCCTGTGGGCAGCAGAGAAGAGGACTCGCCAGAATGGGTTGAAATTAAGGGCGGGAAGGTAT
>NW_015175541.1:49030-49170 GCF_001447785.1 Gekko japonicus | reverse complement strand
AACTCTGTGATTTTATGACTCTGATCACACGCAGAAGTTTCCGCGGGATACTCACGGATGCCGGGTGGAGTTTACGGGCACGATCAAAGTGGCAAGCGTCACGCACCCGTTGCCAACCCGTCGCGTCCGGCCGAAGATCC
>NW_015175541.1:38139-45617 GCF_001447785.1 Gekko japonicus | reverse complement strand
CGATGACACTGTCTGACCATCTCATCCTTTGCCATCTCCGTCTTCTTTGACCTTCAATCTTTCCCAGCATCAGGGTCTTCTCCAGTGAGTGCTCCCTTCTCATTTGGTGGCCAAAGTATTTGAGCTTCAGTTTCATTATCTGGCCTTCCAGGGAACAGTCAGGGTTGATTTCTTTTAGGATTGACTGATTTGATCTTCTTGCAGTCCAAGGGACTCTCAAGAGTCTTCTCCGGCACCATAGATCAAAAGAATCTATTCTTCAGCGCTCGGCCTTCCTTATAGTCCAACTCTCGCAGCCATACATGACTACTGGGAATACCATTGCTTTGACCATGCAGACTTTTGTTGGCAGGGCGATGTAGTCCATGACTACATGGACGTTATGTCTTATTTTATGCCAATAAAGGTATTGTATTTGTATTTGTTTGTCTTATCTTCAAAGGAGGAACTATTGTATCTTATGCCTTATTATTATTACGGTATGCATTAATGCTGTTGTTGTGACACCACCAACTTTATAATTGTTTAATATATTGTTTTTGGCAATCTTTGATGGTGATTTTCTACTAGTGGGATTTGTATATTTGGGACTCCGGTGACACTAGTCTTTTCCCCTTGTTGTTCCTCCAGGGGAGCTGATCTCTGTAGCATGGGAATCAGTCGTAGTTCTTGGAGAACCCCAGGCCCCACCTGGAGGTTGGGAACTGTTGCTAGTAAGACTGTTGTGTCCCAGTAACCTCAGTGGCGACATGCATGAATGAGAGTTTGCATATCTATCAAATAATCATAAGACCAAACCTTTCCGTTCCTATCTAAGTTAAAGGAACGGGAGCGTTCCGGAGGGGCATTCCTTGGGGGTTTTGCGCAAACAAACATCATGCCTCATTAGCCCCGAATGGCCACAACCCGCAGAGTTAAGCTCTGCGGCTTGATGACAAGATATCCTGTGGATTCAAAGGCCCTCTTTAGGGGGGTGAGAGGTCTGGCGGAAAAATCCATCTGATTGACTTGCTGTAACAGAGACGGTGGAGCGTGGGCTTTGAACGCGCCATTCGTCTGGGTTCCTGCTGTGGAGCAGACCGGTGCGAGCCCCCAAAAGCGATGCTTTACAGGCTCCTCACATGCCCTTCACGGCTGGCTCCTGACACTTAGCTTTGGGGGTGGGGCTGACAGGCGAGCTGTTACCTGGTGAAGAGGCTGAACTGCAGATCAGAAGGTCGGTAGTTCAGCAGTTCGAGACCCGGGTGCCGCATGACGGAGTGAGCTCCCGTCTCTAGTCCCAGCGCCTGCCAACCTAGCAGTTCGAAAGCAAGAAATTGCAAGTAGATAAATAGGTACCGCTTTGGTGGGAAGGTAACAGCGTTCCGTGCGCCTCGGCATCTAGCCATGCCGGCCACATGACCACGGAAACGTCTTCGGACAGCGCTGGCTCTTCGGCTTGGAAACAGAGAGGAGCACCGCAACCCTAGAGTCGGATTCGACTGGCTTTCGAGCAAGGGAAACCTACCTTTTTGAAAAGGCGGCTGACCCAAGGTGTTGCTTACAAAGAGCGTTGCGGATGTACCAGCCAACTTTTTATTTATTAAACGCGTTTTGATTATTCCCTTTCCCCCGAGGACCATGGTGTTGGAATGAGCGACTCAGTATGCCTGGACATTGGGGGGCGCTACATCACTCTAAGGGTGTCTAGGTGTTCTCTCCTCGAATGGGATGCCTCTCTTTGTCTTCAGCTGGGAATTGCCCTCTGCCCTCTCCTCTCTCCCTCACTTTGTCCTCTCACTTCCTTCACATGGCCTACCACGGAGACACAAGTCTCTGCAGATCTCTCCCATAGAGACGACACCCTCATATTCCCCCACACACGTGATGCCGGACAAGCTGGTCATTTGCGAAAGGGGAAAGTGCTCTTTAGATTGGGTTTCTCTCTCTCCTGTCGACTGCAACCTGAATGTGAACTGGATCTACTTGGATAAATGTAAATTCACCTTTTTTGCAAATATACATCTTGGGAAATGTATTGACTGCAGTCCGGAGATGGGCTGTAATTCCAGGGGATCCTCAGGTCCTACCTGGAGGCTGGCATCCCTCCTCCCCAACTGCTACCTTCCCCAGGCTGCACCCTCAAATATAGCAAAACAAACAGGGGTCACCTCAAGTCAGTTGCGGCTTGGCGACGCTTTCCACCCCCATATGTCAGCTTTGTTTCTGCGATTTGACTTTATGGTCTGCATTATGTCTATATGGTCAACAGCAGGGCTATTTTGGGGCAGGAACGCACAGGAAACGGAGTTCCGGCTGCAGCTTGGTGGTGCTTTCCACCCCCATATGTCAGCTTTGTTTCTACGATTTCACTTTATGGTCTGTATTATGTCTATATGGTCAAGAGCAAGCCTATTTTGGGGCAAGAACGCACAGGAAACGGAGTTCCGGCTGGCTCCCGAGTTGGCCACGCCCAGCAGGAACTCATTAGAATAATCAGCACCACCGATGACCACACCTCTGGTAACATGTGGGGGTGTGGCCTAATATGCTAATGAGCTGTGCTGTCAGGGGTGTGGCCTAATATGCTAATAGGTTTCTGTTGTTGGGTGTGGCCTATTATGCTAATGAGTTCCTGCTGGGCTTTTTCTACCAAAAAGGCCCTGGTCAAGAGCCAGTTTGGGGTGGTGGTTAAGAGCGTGGACTCTAATCTGGGAGAACCGGGTTTGATCCCCCACTTCCTGGTTTGATTCCCCACATGCAGCTGCTGGTGTGACCTTGGGTCAGTCGCAAGTTTTCTCAGAGCTGTTCTCTCCAGGGCAGTTTGGGGTGGTGGTTAGGAGCGTGGACTCTAATCTGGGAGAACCGGGTTTGATTACCCACTCCTCCACTTGCACCTGCTGGATGACCTTGGGCAAGCCATAGTTGTCAGAGCTGTCCTTGGAAAAGGGCAGTTTCTGTCAGAGCTCTCTCAGCCCCACCTACCTCACCGGGTGTCTGTTGTGGGGAAGGGGAAGGGAAAGGGGATTGTAAACCGCTCTGAGACTCCTTTGGGTAGTGAAGGTCGGGGTCTAAATCCAATCACTCTCTTTTCTTTTTAATCAGATTGAGCCCGTGCTTGTGCTTTTAGGGGCAAGGTGGTCTGCAAATGTTTACAGGAACGAAATAAATATTAAGCTGCTCTGAAAAGCACAGGAACAGTCCGAGCGATTTTTCCCCCTAGTCAGATGACAATCCTGTCCATAAGTGGAGCATTGGATTTGCACTGGGGAATGCAACAAATACCCATAGTTTCTCCCACTCCAAAACCCCATATATTCATTGTTGTGCAATGCTCCCTCTAAGCTGTGGAGTCTTGTGAGCAAAAGTTCTACTTTGTGAGCTACTGGCATGAAAATTGTGAGTCAAAATTGGGAGTCAGCCATTTGGCTACTGCATAAATCATTTTGCTCGGGAGTCATCCTTCCTGAGCTAAGACAAAAATGTGTGAGCTGGAGGCTAAAAAACTGTGAGCTGGCTCTCACTAACTCACCTTAGAAGGAACACTGGCTGTCAGTAAGCAACAAAAAGAAGAAGAAGAAGAGGAGGAGGAGGAGATTGGATTTATACCCCGTCCTTCCCTCGGAGTCTCAGAGCAGCTTACAAACTCCTTTCCCTTCCCCTCCCCACAACAGACACCCTGCGAGGTAGGTGGGGCTGAGAGAACTCTGACAGAAACTGCTCTTGAGAGAACAGCTCTGAGAGAACGATGGCTTGCCCAAGGTCATCGAGCAGCTGTGAGTGGAGGAGTGGGGAATCAAACCCGGTTCTCTCAGATTAGAGTCTGGTTTCTGAGAAAATAATTGTAAGGCCCATGAAAAAGGGACAGTTTGAACATATGAATTTGCTTAATACTGAATCAGACCATTGGTGCATTCAAGATCGGAATTGTCTACTCAGACTGGCAGCCGCTCTCAGAAAGTTCTTTCCTGTCACGTACTGCCTGGTCCTTTTAACTGCAGGTTCTAGGGATTGAACCTGGGACCTTCTGCATGCCAAGCAAGATGCTCTACCCCTGAGCCATGGCCCCTCCCCTCTTTGGCGCACATCGTTGCACACGGCCACATCCATGCACCATACTGACAGGCGGAATGCCCCACCGACCAGTGAATGTGGCCCTGAATGGTAAACACGACATGCCATCAAACTCTCATTCAGTGGACAAATTTCGAATGCTTTGATAAGGTCCGTCAGGATTGTTTGAGACACACACAGACACGTTTCATGTGTTTCTAACACTCGATGCAGGGACAAAGCGTTTCTGTTTTGCACATGATGCGCTGGTGTGGCGCTTTCGGGGACAGAGAAGGGGGGGAATCTAATAACTGAGGGAGATTTTGGCTGGCTGGGGCTGTGCGGATGTCGAGAGGCGACGGCTTGCTGCAGTGTCCTTGGGAATGTAATTAAAGAACTTTCCCCCCCTTCCCCCCCGTCTCTGGTGAGGGCGTTTAAGGGCGGGAAGCATCCAGAGAGCTTGTCTTTCCAAAGGAAGGGGGTGGCTGGCAATATTCTTGTTGTTATGTCAACCGCGGCATCCTCGTGTGGAGATAAACAGGCAAAAGAGGCCTCTTCGTTCCCGTTCAGAAACCGACAGGCAGGGGCTCTCTCTCTCTCTCTCTCTCTCTGTCTGTGTGTGTGTGTGTGTGTGTGTGTCAGTCTTTACCATGTGAGGTTGTTGGGTGATAGTGAGATATTGAATAAATGGTATTTAGCAGAGATAGGATAGTCCAGCAGAGCCTGGGTAAAATAATTCAGACTCAGAGTCCATGTGTGATTAAAATATAAAGTTTTTACTAAATTCTAACATGGGAAGGTTGGAGCTGCAGCGGCTCAAGTGGTTAAGACGCTGAGCTGCAGGCTGTAGAAGGTCGGTAGTTCAGCAGTTCGAGACCCGGGTGCTGCATGATGGAGTGAGCTCCCATCTCTAGTTCCAGCTCCTGCCAACCTAGCGGTTCGAAAGCAAGAAATTGCAAGTAGATAAATAGGTACTGCTTTGGTGGGAAGGTAACAAAACAGCGTTCCGTGCGCCTTGGTGTTCAGTCATGCCGGCCACATGACCACGGAAACGTCTTCGGACAGCGCTGGCTGTTCGGCTTCGAAATGGAGATGAGCAGGCAGCAGAAAAGGTGTTGGCGGGCACCATGTTGGAGACCTATGCCAGAGGGGTTCCCATAGTAAGCAGGGTTAGGGTTAAGGTTAGTCAGATCTGGCAGACCGCTGCCATCATAGACGGACACAGGAGCAGCCTTTGGAAATCACTGGTCTCGCTCTGAAAAGATGTAAACGCTTGCACTCTCATTCAAGCAGTCTTCAAAGAATCTCCAACAGGAGCGATGCTTTTCGACGCCGCTAAAAATATTAGTGAAAAGTCCCATCCCCCTTGCCGAGCTCAAATCCCGTTTGCCGTTTTCCCCTCTGGGAAATCATAACTGTTTCATTTGCAACTCGGGACCGGCTTGGTTTCTCAGGATGCGAAGCACTCGGTGCATAAAGAAACACCAAAGGCACTCTCTCCGTAACCTTCTGGCCTGCAGAAAAGTGAGAGGCAACGGCATACATTTGTAGAACAGACCGACGGGTACTCTTCGGGCCTCGCCATCCTGTGTGTCTCTGCCGGAACATCCATTGAAGTACAGCCAATTCCTGTCCAAAAGACAGTGTGCCTTGCACGGAAAATGACTCCCCGAAATCATAGCAAGCAGCTAAGCAAAGCTCGCCATTTGGCTCATCGACTTCTCCTGCAGATTTTCTCTAGCAGCGCTTTCTTTTGGTCAATTCATTGATTGATTAATTGGCCAACGCTGCTCCATTTAACTACTTAAAAAAACCTTTAACTGAATCTTTCTGTTGGGTTCTTTTTTTAAAAAAATAGAGTTTTATTATTCTAAAAATAGAAAGGGGGAAAGGGAAAAGAAAGAGAGCAGAGTTTTATAAAAAAAATCCAAATTAACGTTCTGCATGCAAATCTCCTCCTGAAAGTTTCACAACCATCTTTGTTATTGTTCTTCATTTAGTCTTAGTTTCTTAGTAAAAGGTAAAGGTTCCCTTGCTTGAAAGCCAGTCGAATCCGACTCTAGGGTTGCGGTGCTCATCTCCGTTTCAAAGCCGAAGAGCCAGCGTTGTCCGAAGACGTTTTTCTGTGGTCATGTGGCCGGCATGACTAAACACCAAGGCACACGGAACGCTGTTACCTTCCCACCGAAGTGGTCCCTATTTATCTACTTGCAATTTCTTGCTTTCGAACTACTAGGTTGGCAGGAGCTGGAACTAGAGACAGGAGCTCACCCCATCTTGCGGCACCCGGGTCTTGAACTGCTAAACTACTGACCTTCCACAGCCTGCAGTACAGTGTCTTAACCACTTGAGCCACTTATGCTTTAACTAGTCAGAGAATGCCCTCCAGGGTCCCATAAATTCTTCTTCCATTTTTCCTTTTAGTATATTTGTCAATCTGTCCATTTCAGCACATTCCATAATCTTCGTTATCAGCTCATTAACCATTGTCCTCCATGTCGTTGCGAATAAGATTCTGGCTGCTGTTATATCATGTAAAATAAAATATCTATGGTTCTTACCTAAGTCATCTGGTAGACGGTTTAACAAGAATATTTCTGGATTGGTGTAGTGGTTAAGTGTGCAGACTCTAATCTGGGAGAACCGGGTTTGATTCCCCACTCCTCCACTTGCATGTGATGGATGACCTTGGGCAAGCCATAGTTCTGGCACAGCTGTTCTTGAAAAAGAGCCATTTCTGTCAGAGCTCTCTCAGCCCCACCTACCTCACAGGGTGTCTGTTGTGGGGAGGGGAAGGGAAAGGAGTTTGTAAGTTGCTCTGAGACTCCTTTGGATAGTGAAGGGCAGGGTATAATAGTTGCAGAGGGCTACGGTGGCCAACCTCCAGGCGGCAGCTGGAGATCTCCCGGAATCACAACTGGTCTCCTTCCTGGCAACACTCTCCCTCTCCCTACCCTCTAGCTATATGTAATGGTTGGTGACTTCTGTTTCGGTGTCGCTAATGGAGTATGGGTGCACGAGAAAGCTCATACCTTGAATAAAACTGCGTTGGTCTTAAAGGTGCCCCTGGACTCAGACTTTGTGCTGGAAATCAGTTGTCATTTTGGGAGGTCTCCAGGCCCCACCAGGAGTTTGGCAACCCCAACAGCATGCCATCTATCACCCGGAGGGACTATCAGAACAGGCAAAGGTTGAAGGCTCAGAGGAGAAGTTTGCAATTCCAGGCAAAGACATTGGAGATAGGGGTGCCAGCTTCCAGGTGGGACCTGGGGATCCCCCAGAATTTCAGCTCATTGTCAGGGTCCTTAGTCAGGTTACACAACACAGGGCTTCATGAGAAGATCTGTTTATTGGTAAATCCAGTACTAGAGACACGTGTACAGCTTGTGTCAGGAATGGCCGCCTATACAAGGGCCTCTGACTTATGAAGAAGAAGAAGAAGAAGA
>NW_015175541.1:35862-37501 GCF_001447785.1 Gekko japonicus | reverse complement strand
TGTTTATTAAGAGGAAGTATAACATATCAAGAAATATAATAACTGCAAAACAGTATACAACTGTCCTGAAAATCCACAATTACAAACCAACCAGTTAGTCATCAGTACAGATTTTTACAACATACATCAACAGTCATAACAAACTAAGTTAGTACTAAATCCGATCACCTATACATAGATGCTATGTGGGCTATGATTCCCATAGAATTGAGTCAAGTTTAAAAGATAACATCTTCAGGAGTCTGCTGCTTTGATTCACAAGAGGAGTCTCCACAGTAAGGAGAAGAGATTGGATTTATACCCCGCCCTTCACTGCCCAAAGGTGTCCCAGAGCGGCTTACAGACTTTTTTGCATTCCCCTCCCTACAATAGACACCCTGGGAAGTAGGTGGGGCTGAGAGAGCTCTTGACAGAAACTGCTCTTTTTCAAGGACAGCTCTTATCAGAACTGTGGCTTGCCCAAGGTCACATCAGCAGGTGCAAGTGGAGGAATGGGGAATCAAACCCGGTTCTCCCAGATCAGAGTCCGCACACTTAACCACTACACCAAACTGGCTCTCATTTCCCCTGGAGAAAATGGCTGCTTTGGAGGCTGAGCTCAATGACATTGTATCCTGCTCAGGTCCCTCCCCAGCCTCCACTCCCCAAATCTCCAGGTATTTCCCAACCCGGGACTGGCAACCCTCCATAGCGCCCCCATCTGAATTGGGCTGTGGTGCAAGGCAAGGGGGTATCTAACCGTTCATCCATCACGTAGTTCAGCAATGAAGGTTAGTAGGAGACAAAGGAAGAAGAGAAGGGAAAAGAGGAGGCCGGAGAAAGGCTGAATCATTTCCTCTTCTTCAGTAAATGAGGTTTGAAAAGAGATGAGTAATACAGTCATCCCCCCCCCCCCAAAAAAAACAATTTTTTTTTTAAAGTTGTTCTGTCTCCCAGTTATTGATATTTGCCAGAGACCTGCGTTCAAGGCTGAAGCCTGGAATACTGAAGAACCCTGGGTGGTGGGGAGGAGAGCTATTTCTGAGCCAGGTTGATGTTTCATTTTTATTGTCACCCTTTTACCCCTGTTGTTGGTGTGCTTCTTTGAACTGATCTAGCCGTGTGCTTTCTCCAAGGGGCTATCGTGTAAAAGGCAGATAAATAGTAGATCTTGCTTACTCACTTGGTAGTTCTGCTCGGTTGTGTTCGCCGGTCAGGGAGTCAATAGTTCGGCGAGCGGTTAGGGTGAATCCTAGTGAATTCTGATGCTGCCGGTTGGGCTGTTTTCTCGCCTCGACTGCTTCTGCTGCCTCCAATTGTATTTTATTTTTGCTCTCAAGTTGCACTGAACGTATGGCAACCCTGTAGGGTTTCCAAGGCAAGAGACATGCAGAGGTGGTTTGCTAGTTCCTGCCTCTGACTAGAGAAGAAGAAGATAAGAGATTGGATTGATACCCTACCCTTCACTTGGAGTCTCAGATCAGCTTACAAACCCCTTTCCCTTCCACTCCCCATAACAGAAGAAGAGATCGGATTTATACCCCGCCCTTCACTCTGAGTCTCAGAGCGGCTTACAAACTCCTTCTCCTTCCCCTCCCCACAACAGACACCCTGTGAGGTAGGTGGGGCCGAGAGAGCTCTTTCAAGAACTGCCCTTTCA
>NW_015175541.1:33459-35732 GCF_001447785.1 Gekko japonicus | reverse complement strand
CAAGGACAGCTCTTATCAGAACTATGGCTTGCCCAAGGTCACCCAGCAGCTGCAAGCGGAGGAGTGGGGAATCAAACCCGGTTCTCCCAGATTAGAGTCCGCACACTTAGCCACGACGCCAAACGTAACAGAATATAGAGATGAAGATTGATCACTTAAAATGCAGCATTGGCAGGAACCCCAGCTAGAGAATAAAAAAAGAAGCCATTGGCCAGCTTAACATAATTCTCAGTCTAAAAGCACACTGCAAAACGATTCTAAAAAGATCGAGCCCTTAATTAAAAGCTTAAGTCACCCGTTGTGTTTTGGCATGGCACCTAAAAGATTGGTCGCCATGTTAGTCTGTCTGTAGCAGGAGAAGAAGAAGAAGAGATTGGATTTATACCCCACCCTTCACTCTGAATCTCAGAGCGGCTTAAAAACTCCTTTCCCTCCACCTCCCCACAACAGACACCCTGTGAGGGAGGTGGGGCTGAGAGAGCTCTGACAGAAACTGCTCTTTTTCAAGGACAGCCTTGCCAGAGCTTGTGACTGACCCAAGGTCACATCAGCAGGTGAGAGTGGAGGAGTGGGGAATCAAACCCGGTTCTCCCAGATTAGAGTCCGCACACTTAACCACTACACCAAAAGAGCAAGAGTCCAGGAGCACCTTCAAGACTAGCCCAGTTTGTGGCAGGAGAGGAGCTTTCCTGAGTCGCTGCCCACTTCTCCAGATACAAGACAGGAGCAGGACGTCTTTCAAGTACTCCACTAAGTCTCCAGGTTGGGAAATACCTGAAGATTTTGAGGGGAAAGCCTGAGGATGGCACGTTTGGGGAGGGGAGGGACTTCTCATTCACCTTGAAAGCCCCTTGCTGGGGTCACTCTAAGTCTTGGATGAGAGTCCACCAAGGAAGACTCTGCAGAGGAAGGCCATGGGAAACCACCACTGCTTCTCACTTGCCTTGAGAGCCCCTTGCTTGCATCCCCCTAAGTCTTGGATGGGAGTCCACCAAGGAAGACTCTGCAGAGGAAGGCAATGGCCAACCCCCTCTGCTCCTCGCTTGTCTTGAGAGCCCCTTGCTTGCATCCCCCTAAGTCTTGGATGGGAGACAACCAAGGAAGACTCTGCAGAGGAAGGTGATGGCCAACCCCCTCTGCTTCTCCCTTGCCTTGAGAGCCCCTTGCTTGCATCCCCCTAAGTCTTGGATGGGAGACCACCAAGGAAGGCTCTGCAGAGGAAGGAAACCCCAAATGACCTATAGTTGCCATTCCCCTGTTCCTGGAGGGGGATCCCCTGGTTTTGGGGGCTTCGACACACCACTGGCCAGCTGGCTGGTGGGGGAAACCCCACCCCAAACCCCAACATCATTGCACAATGTCCCCGGCATACAGATGTCATGCGGAAGTGACGTCATCGTGTTGGGGACTCCGTGCAGCAGTGCTCCAGTTTGGGGGCAAAACTATATGGTTTGTTTCCAATTTTACCATAGATATTATGTGAAAAAGAGAGGACCACTTCCACATGACGTCAGCGTGTCATGTTGCTCAGCCCCGCTCCCGGAAACTTCCACCCACCCCACTGGTGTAGTTTGGTGTAGTGGTTAAGAGCGCGGACCCTAATCTGGGACAACCAGGTTTGATTCCCCACTCCTCCACATGCAGCTGCTGGTGTGACCTTGGGCCAGTCACAAGTTCTCTTGGAGCTGTTCTCTTAAGAGCAGTCGTCAAAAGAGCTCTCTTAGCCCCCCCCCACACCTCACAGGGTTTCTGTTGTGGGGAGGGGAAGGGACAGGAGATTGTAAATGGTTCTGAGATCCTGAGTGAAGGGTGGGGTATAAATCCAATCTCCTCCTCCTCCTTATTCTTCTACTCCTTCTTTTTCTCTCTTGCCTCGCAAGGCCCTTGCTGGGTTCACCATAAGTCAGTTGCGATTTGACGGCACTTACAGGGGTGATTTTTGTCTCAAAGCACCTGACACCTGAAAGATTGGCCCGTTTTTATTCCGGGACCAACAATAAGTGTTGAAAATGTAAAGCTCAGGTTGGCTCCTTCTATCATGCTTGGTGGGCCTGCAGTGTAGTAAAACAATACTGGAAGGAGGTTCAAATGATAATAGTACAAGCAACAAATTTAAAAATTCCGTTAGATTCTGAAATATTTTTTATTAAATATACTACCTGAAAACTGGAAAAAAGAGGGAAAATATGTAGTAATCCATCTACTGACTTCAGCAAGAATAGTGCTGGCAAAATACTGGAAGAGTGAAAAGGTACCTCCTATGTGGGATTTTA
>NW_015175541.1:14350-32941 GCF_001447785.1 Gekko japonicus | reverse complement strand
CCTAAACTTATGAGTATCAAGCTGTGATAAATAGGACATGGGTTGCAAGCGATATTTGACAGAATCTGGGGCTCTAAAATTAGGACATCTACCAAGATCTGTCTGTAATATATAATTTATAAAGTATAAAGGCGAAGAACAAATACTACTACTACAAGTCTGAGACAGACAGACTTGTAGTAGTCGTATTTGTTCTTCGCCTTTATACGTTATAAATTATATATTACATTCATTTTAGATTTGTACATGTTTTTTTGGTTGGGTGTGGTTTTCAGACTGTGTACCTCCTTGTTGTTTGGTCCTAGAAAAAAAGACAAGACAGCCCGAAATGATGCCAAAGAGACTGCTCCGACTTAAACTCAGGTGGGGTCGCTGTGTCGGTCCAAAGCAGCAGAGCAAAGTTCGAGTCCAGCCGGGCACCTCTAAGACCAACAAAGTTTAAATTCTGGGTAGAAGCTTTCTTGTGCAAAGCACACGGGAGCTTACACTTTGAAAAAGACTTGGCTGGTCTTAAAAGGTGCCTGATTGTGGACTCAAACTCTGTTCTGCTCTGACTTAACCAAGCTTGTTCCTCATCCTGCTATTTTCATTTTTAATTTTTTTAAATGAAATCTTTAAAAGGATGCCTCTCCCTCTTTATTTTTCCGTTAGGAGCATAAGCCGATCCAAGGATTCTCCCCATTTTTGGCTGGACGAAAGACTGAAAATAAGTATAAAGGCAACAGTCCTGAGAGTCTGACCCACAAATCAAGCCGTCACCAAGACTTGCAAAGAAAAAACTTCCTATGTATTATAATCTAAAGCACTACAACATCATCAATAAATCACAATGGACTTGAGCACACAGAAGACAGAAGAATGGAAAGTGTCTGTGTGACGACCCTTTTACTGGGAAGGTCTGGTTTCCCTTTAAAAGTGTACTTTATGTTTTTCTCTACTGGGTAATCCAGCTGCCACCAGGAAATTTAAGGCTTTCCAAACCTTTATAATATAATATTCATCACTGGGTAGGTATATCGAGGGTTTAAGCTTTCGAGGAACTATGTGGTCTGAGGAAGGATTCTTTCCAGAGCTGGTATACTTGAATGAAATAGGATTTATTTAAAGAAAGCATAAATACGAGGGTAGAACCATGTAACTAGTAAAGTAGGTATAACACACAGTCTGCTCCCTACTGACAGGGATTTTTCCTTAGGTAACTTTGTAACACTTTTTCCTTCAGGCCATATATGGTTACTGTTTCTTTATACTTCAGCTTTTCATAACACACACAAGAAGGTCTCTCCTTCAGACCCCAGAACTAAACTCATCCCACACAGGGATGGGTCTCACTCCTCTCATACACAGAACTTCTGCTTCTCTCCCAGAAATCAGAACTTAACTTAACTTCATCAACTGTCATATCTAACTGACACTCTTGATAGACATTCAAATCCTCCACACAGCATCCATTCAAAAACCCCTCCCCCTCTCTGTCACTCACCAATCATATCACTTGCCTGATTACAGCACTCTAGATTATCATCACAGCCATGCAAACCAAACTTTTAAAGCCACACACACACAGTTAAACATGAAATCATTACAGTTCCTAATAAGTGTATCAAAAGAAAAGAAGCCTATATCAGCCCATTGATAAGAGGCACGGGGGTCCTCTGATTAGATCTCTCAGTGTGTCATAACGATCCCCCCTTCGTCAGTGCCATGATTTTTATCAGTCTCACATATAGAAACTCCTGAGTGCCTATGAGCGAAGCCTGATTTAGGAGAAGGAATTCTATCACTGATCCCAAACTGTCACTTGCAGTTTCGTCCTCAGATCACTGTGGTAAAGATTTGTTAATAATCTTGTATCTCAGAATCAGCTAGATCAGAGGTGTCGAACTGATTTGTTATGAGGGCCGGATCTGACATAAATGAGACCGCGTTGGGCCGGGCCATGTGCGTCATAAAATGTAATGCCAGGTAGTGGAGATATAGACTTTATAAAGGACAGAAACACAAAGTTTGTGGGTTTTTTACATAAAATAAAAACATGCTTAAAACATCAGCACTCTTGCAATATTTTGTTTATTTAGCAGTGTCTGATCAATGACGCCGCTTGCTCTGAATGATTGCCTCAAAATGCCTGTGCTGTTGCAATCTCGAGTATGCTGCTCAGGTGTGTATCTGTAAGCTGCAAACCTACGATGATGCAGCAGCAGCAGAACTGGAAGAAGAAGCAGAAGACAGCCAGTTCCACTGTGGGCCTGTAGAAGCCATCTGGGGGCCCCATCCGGCCCTCGGGCCGCATGTTTGACACCCCTGAGCTAGATCTTGGTATAACAGCCAAAGTAAGATCTGGCTGAAATCAGCATCCACGTGTCTCCACCTCCTCCTTTCCTCCCCCCCGCCAGCAAAAATATCATTGGCACCCTTGCCTCTGTGTCTCCTTCCTTTCTGCAGTCTTCATATCCCAAAGTCCTGGACAAGATTTTTCTTTTAGCAAAACATGACCTTTCATCTTGCTCTCGGAAGCTGCTTTTTTATTAACATTCCATAGCTTACATCTATGTTTCTATTGCACTAGGGTCTCCACACACCCCATTTGTCTTCACAGTTTTCCCCCGTTTCTTCCTTTACAGAGATTTGAAGCGACTGGAACCAAGGCCTGCCAGCGTCTTGCACACCTCACACTGGAAAAGTTTTAAATCCTTTTTGTTGAAGACTGCGGACTGATTGACAATCAAGATGGCTGTCTACTGGAAGGCTTGCGTGTTGGCAGTCATGTTGCTTCCAACGGTAAGGAGCAACAGAAATATTACACTAATACGTTCATAAAAGCCAATATACCTTGTGCTCTGCAAGTCTAGATACATTCCTGGTTGCCACACTAAATCCTGTCGTATGTCCAAAGACAGCCAGTCTGGTCTAGTGGTTAAAAGTGTGAGACTAGTACCTGAGAGACCTGAGTTCGAATTCCTACTCATGCCATGGAAGCTCATGGGATGACTTTAAGCCAGTCATGGTCTCTCAGCCTAACCCAGGCGTCGTTTTGTAGAAAAAGAGCTAGGGGAACTCATTAGCATAACTCATTAGCATATGCCACACCCCCTGACATCTCTGGAAGTGTGTCATAAGGCCACACACCCCGCCCACAACAATCCTGGCCGCCGCCGGCCTTGTAGCTCCACTGCCGAGCCCCATGAGGGGCCCGGCGGTGGACCTGCAAGGCCGGTGGGGGGGCAAGGAAGCCCCGCCAAGGCCCTCCCTGGCCCCAGGCAGGCAGGGGTGGGGAGAGGCCTCCTCCTGGCTGAATGAGGTCTGGAAGCGGGGCGGCCGGAAGCAGGGGGCAGGGCTTTATCGTGTGCCCCGCCCCCCGCACCTCACCCGGGGGAACTGCGATCCCCCGCGTTCCCCCCCGAAATGACCTCTGGCCTAACCTACCTCACAGGGAGAAGAGAATGATATTTTGGGCCCCCGTTGGAGAGTAAGGCAGATATAAATGAATCAAATCAGTAAATAAATGGAGCTGTTCAAGTGTAGAGGGTGGGGGGCGAGAGAAGAGATTAATTTCTCCCTCTTCCCCATGACATTTTAAGTTGTGATGGAGCTGAACCTTATGGAAGGGTTGCCTAATAGATGAGCCCCCGTGATTTAAGTTTAGTGGGCAGCAAACCTCATGGGAGGGGAGATCCTGTGGCTCAGTGGCAGAACATCTGCCTTTCATGCAGTAGGTCCCGGGGTCAGTCCCCGCCCCGGCATCTCCCAGTTAAAAAAGGAACAAGCAGCAGGTTTTGAGAAAGACCTCTCTGCCTGAGAACCTGGAGAGCCGCTGCCAGTCTGAGTAGACAGTTCTGACCTTGATGGACCCAGGGTCTCATTCAGTAGAAGGCAGCTTCATGTGTTCATGTAAGATAAAGAAGAGTGTCCGGAAAACATCCACCCAATTTCAGTTTGCTGTCTCAGTGCAGAAGGGTGGTAACATGCTATTACAAACAGGGATGCCCAGACAACTGCCAGTTCAGCTCACATCCTGTTCGCTGGTCGCAAATAGGGAACCGGTTTTTCAACAATCAGTTCAATTGTTTGCAGGCCAGGATCTTGTGGCTTGTGGGGCAAATCATTTTCTGGTGGGGTTGCCATTATTTCTGTGTCTTTTTTTTTTTTAAGTCTGCTCCAGGAATTGCCCAGCTTGGAGCTGGCAACCATACAGTGTCAGCCTAACCTCACACGGCTGTTGTGTGAGCATAAAATGAAAGAGATGGCAACAATGTTGTTAGACATATTGGTCAGGAGTGTGGACTCTAATCTGGGAGAACTGGATATGATTCCCCACTCCTCCACGTG
The DNA here is from genome assembly GCF_001447785.1 of Gekko japonicus. Lineage (NCBI taxonomy): Eukaryota > Metazoa > Chordata > Lepidosauria > Squamata > Gekkonidae > Gekko > Gekko japonicus. Next base: position 28,612 of record NW_015175541.1, on the reverse strand, counting down.
CAGCTGATGGTGTGACCTTGGGTCGGTCACAAGTTCTTTCAGAGCTGTTCTCTCATGAGCAGTTCTCAAAAGAGCCCTCTCAGCCCCACCGACCTCACAGGGTGTCTGTTGCGGGGATTGTAAACTGCTTGGAGACTCCTTTGGGTAGTGAAGGGCGGGGTATAAATCCAATCTCTTCTTCTTCTCTATCAGTCTAGTACATTTTAACCCTCTGGTCCTCTAATCGTCACAGTCCAGTGCATGTGACTTCCCTATTTTATCCTTACAACAGTCTTGGGAGGTAGGGTGGACTAAGGGAGAATTAGGTTCACGGGCACTCAGTGAGTTCCATGGTCTCCCGGATCTTGGCCTAACGCTCTAACTACTACACCCCGCTGGGTTAGTAAGCATGCTAACAATGTGCAGGTCTACCAGAGTCATTTTATCTCTTTAGAAACTTTCTGTGTCACCTCTCCAGGGATCCTGTGAGAGACAGTCAGCTGACCCCCACATCTCAGCGGTGCCAGTCTCCGGCTCCTGAGAAGTGATCCGAATAAAACGAGAAGTTTGTCCTTTTTAATACTGCCGTGTCCTTTAATCCTCCTTCTAAGCCCAGAAGCTTATTACAAGACAACAGTGTGGGATCAGAGAATCCGAGAATCCCAGAGCTGGAAGGGGCCATCCAGGCCAGCCCCCCGATCAATGCAGGATCAGCCTACAGCATCCCTGACAAGTGTTTTCCAGATGCTGCTTAAAGACGGCCAGTGAGGGGGATCTATCGGTCTGCCTGTCTGTAGAATCCTAGAATCCCAGAGTTGGAAGGGGCCATACAGGCCATCCAGTCCCACCCCCTGCTCAGTGCAGGATCAGCCTGGACAAGTGTTTGTCCAGCCACTGCTTAAAGACTGCCAGTGAGGGGTATCTATCTATCTATCTATCTATCTATCTGACCTGGCAACCCTACTGCTATGTGAGCCAGGATGTTGGACGAGATGGACCACTGGTCTGATCCCACAGGGTTCTTCTTATGTTCTTGTGATGGCCTTGGTATTTATGCCCTGTTGTTGGCCCTCCAGAGGAATTGGTTGGCCACTGTGTGAGACAGGATGCTGGACTAGATGGACCACTGTCAGACCCTCAGTCCAGTTACACTCAACAACTCTCTCTTATTTATTTTTATTTGTTTAATTTCTATCCTGTCCTCCCCACCATGGCAGGCTTAGGGTGGCTTACAGGATCTATATCTATATCTATATCTATGTCTGTCTGTCTGTTTCTGTCTGTCTGTCTGTCTATCTATCTGTCTATCAATCATCTATCTCTGTCTGTCTATCTATCTGTCTATCAATCATCTATCTCTGTCTGTCTATCTATCTGTCTATCAATCATCTATCTCTGTCTGTCTATCTATCTGTCTATCAATCATCTATCTCTGTCTGTCTATCTATCTGTCTATCAATCATCTATCTCTGTCTGTCTATCTATCTGTCTATCAATCATCTATCTCTGTCTGTCTATCTATCTGTCTATCAATCATCTATCTCTGTCTGTCTATCTATCTGTCTATCAATCATCTATCTCTGTCTGTCTATCTATCTGTCTATCAATCATCTATCTCTGTCTGTCTATCTATCTGTCTATCAATCATCTATCTCTGTCTGTCTATCTATCTGTCTATCAATCATCTATCTCTGTCTGTCTATCTATCTGTCTATCAATTCTGTCTGTCTGTCTGTCTATCTATCTGTCTATCAATCATCTATCTCTGTCTGTCTATCTATCTGTCTATCAATCATCTATCTCTGTCTGTCTATCTATCTGTCTATCAATCATCTATCTAACGTATCATAGACTCACAGAGTTGGACGGGGCCAGACAGGACATCTAGTCCCACCCCCAGCTCAATGCAGGATCAGCCTAGAGCATCCCTGGCAAGTGTTTCTCCAGCCGCTGCTTCAAGACTGCCAGTGAGGGGGAGCTCACCATCTCCCTGGGCAGCTGATTCCATTGTGGCACAACTCTGACTGTCAAAAAGTTTCTCCTAAGATCCAGCCGGGTACCTCGTGAAATATTAGGGTTGCCAAGTCCCTCCTGACAACTAGTAGGGGGCTCACCTTTGTGGAGGAAAGAGGGGTCCGTGTCACTCCCCCATCCATGGAATTAGATAACCACAGATTGGGCTTGTTGTTGTTGTAGTTCAGTTGCACAGTCGAGTCCGACTCTTCATGACCCCATGGACCACATCACGCCAGGCCCTCCTGTCTTTCATCGTGCTCCGGAGTTTGCTTGATTTCCTGTCCGTTGCATCGATAAAACTGTCTAACCATCTCATCCTTTGCCGTCCCCGTCTTCTTTGACCTTCAGTCTTTCCCAGCATCAGGGTCTTCTCCAGGGAGTGCTCCCTTCTCATTGGGTGGCCAAAGTATTGGAGCTTCAGCTTCAGTATCTGGACTTCCAGGGAACAGTCAGAGTTGACTGTTATATGCACTTGGCTATTATAAAATGAGATTCCTTTACCAACTGAAGCCAATGGTTGGCATCTCCCCTGATCAAAGTGTTCCACTGTTGTCCAGGCTGGCCAAATTCACTGTCAAATTATTTTTCTATCCCTTCATTTGCTTTTGTATTGCCCATCTATTCTAACAACCCCTGACATGTTTCGTCTGCTTGCCAGGCGGTCTGCCTTGTTTATTTGTTTACTGCCCAAGGTCATCCAAAAGGAAGGCTCCCTCAAAACCTCGAGAGAGGAACCGTGTACGCTATGGTACCGATCGAAATGGATATAAGTATTCTCAGAGCTAAAGGGAGAATGGGTAATGAGATACAACAGGAACATCACTTCAGCGCTTGACGTGTTTTTCCTCCTGCCTCATGTTTTTGAGACACCACTCTGGAGCCCGTTGAGGTGTTTTTGCCAGGAAAGCTAAGCGAAGGCACGAAAATTACAGAGGAAACGAGAGGGGAGAACCTTTCCGTGCGCACTTGTCCTTTTTAACTGATTACAAAAGGCACCTGAGAAAGAATTTGATTTGTGAGTCACAACAATTCCTCGGGGCCTGGGAACAGAATTTTAAAGGCAACTGCAATGCAGGTGTTTTAACTCCCAGTTGTAATTCAGTCAGGTGGATTTCTGGCACGCAGGATCGGCGTTTCAAGCTTGGAGTGCGCCGATAATAAAACGTTCCCACCTAGGCGGTGATTAGGATGATAACCCTTTTTTTCCAAGGAAGGTGTGAACGAAGCTCTTGTGCACTAATAACAGGGTGTGAAAGAACACTGTGAATGCCGGGGAGGTAAATATCAGCCTGCGAGAAGATGGGGAAGGAGAGGAGGAGAGATTGGCACTCAGGGGCAGAGTAGGCAGGCTTGGCGGGCACAAAGTCTTCAGTTCCATTGGGGGGCATCTTTGGCTGTAAAGGATCTCAGGTAGCCGGTGCAAAGAAAGACTTTTGCCTGCCTGCCATCCTGGAAAGGTATTGCTAGTTGTAGAGAAGCTGTGGCTAGGGACAGTTTTGCTTGCAGAAGCTCCCAGGTTTGATTCCCGGCATCTCCAGTTCAAATGTTCAGGTAGGTGGTTATATGAAAGACCTCAGTTTGAGACCCTGGAGAACCGCTGCCAGTCTCATTGGACAATACTGACCTCGATAGGCTCATGGGTCCTTTCCTGCACTTGCATCTCATCCCTGGTTTTACCAGAGTTCAACTCACAACACAATACCTTGCATTTATCCCTGGTTATAACAGCATCTGTTTATCCTGGGACAAGTGTGGGGTGAAACCGGGGTGACCTCAGTGTAACGTGGAAACAAAAAAATACCCCGAGATAATTACAGGGGTGAACTCGAGTGTAGTGTAGAATATAAAACTACTCCGAGACAATTACAGGGGTGAACTCGCCTGTAGTGTAGAATGTAAAAGTACCCTGAGATAATTGCAGGGGTGAACTCGAGTGTAGTTGTCGGGCTGCCCCTTGGTCTTCAGGATGGCGCCCCCTGTGGCCGTGTTGCTGCCGTCCAAGTCGCACTTCTGGGAAGGAAGAAGTGGTCAGGCGGTCCAGGTGGTGGGCAGGTTCATAAAGGGGGGGGAAGAAGAAAGGCAGGGGATGGGGTTCAGCTCACCTCTCAGGTCCCTCTGCCAGCACGCTGTGACCTCTCCAGCCCCTTCTCTCTCCCTCCTTCTCCTTCTCTCTCTCTCTCTCTCTCTCTCGCTGTTCCTGCTCCTCTATCCCAGCGTGGCCCCTTCTCCACCCCGCCTTTTATGTTCCCTTCCCCCCTCCCAGGCCCGCCCTTCCACCCTTCTGGCTGGGCCCCGCCCCCCTTCATCTAGGGAGACGCTGGTAAGGCTTTTCCCGGCTGGGCGTCGAAATGCCGCCGCCAGCGCCGTTCGGCTGCCCCTCCTGTTCCGCGGTGTTCATCGGCGCATTGGCTTGTCCTCCCTGCTCCTCTCCACAGCGCTAGCTGCATGGGCCTCGGTCGCGTCTGCGGACCCGTCCGGCGTGATGCTTAGCTGTTGCTGTCGGCTCTTCTTCTGGGCAGTCGTTCCCGGCCCCCCCTGGTAAGGCGGACCATAAGGGTCTTGTAGAGCTTGGTGGGGGCTCCAGGGCTCGGCCATCCCGGCCCGCGACCCCCGGAGTGGGACAGTAGTGTAGAATATAAAAATACTCCGAGATAATTACAGGGGTGAACTCGCATATAGTGTAGCATGTAGGTTCAGGGACAGGGTTGAACCAGGATTTAAAGACTAGTGCAGAATGGACCATGGTCTGACCCAGTCAAAGGCAGTTTCATGTCGGTGTGTTCAGAATAGACAATATTGAATCAGAAGGACCCATGGTAGAACACAGGTTGGGAAGAGGCTGCAGGCAGAGTCGCCAATTCCAGGTTTTGACATTCCTGGGGATCTTATAGCTCAGAGGGGTGTAATGCCATACGGTCCACCTTCCAAAGCAGCCATTTTCTCCAGGAGAATTTATCTCTGTAGTCTGGAGATCAGTTGTAATTCCCAGGAGAGCTCCAGTCCTGACAAGGAGAATGGCAACCACAGCTGTAGCTTACTACCTGGAAGTTCCCACAAAGTTCAGTAATAGAATCATGGAATGTTAGAGTTGGAAGGGACTTTGCAGGTCATCTAGTCCAACCCTCTGCAGGAGCATAGACAAAAGATATCCGAAAGATAGCCGAAAGATAGCCGAAAGATACCCGAAAGATGGTCATCCAGCCCCCGCTTGAAAACATCCAACGAAGGAGCATCCATCATAGTTAAATGGACTTCAGGAGGTATCCCCAGGCAAGGGCTGAGCCCCCAGAGAGATGTTGCCAAATGACAGCGATGGGACTGAGCTAGAAGGACCAACGGTCTGATTTTGGGAGTCAGTGTGATGTAGTTGTTTGAGCACAGACTTGGATCTGGGAGACCCAGCTCTGAGTCTTCATACTCCCGTCATGGGGTGTCTTTGGGCTGGTGGCTTGCTTTCAGCCAAAATTACCTCACAGGGTTGTTGTGAGAATAAAAAGGCCCTGAGCTCTTTGGAGTAGAGTTGCCAGCCCCCAGGTCCCAGTGGAGGCTGTGATCCGCCACCAGGAAACCCCACCCCCAAATAGGAATGTTGTTGGGCAATGTCCCCAATGCGAAGGCGTCACCTGGAAGTGATGTCATTGTATCAGCAACATTACACGTGATAGTCTGGTTTTTGGGCAGGCTCTAGGGTTTTGAAGTTAAAAAAAGAATAGAGTTTTTGCCCCAAAACCAGAGCATCGTGTGTGACGTCGACATCAATTTGACATCACTTCCGGGTGACGTCGTCATGTCAGGATGTCACCCGATGATGTCCCACCCACTCGCAGAATTTCCTCAACCCCCCTGCCATGATGGAGAGGGGACCTGGCAACCCTACCTTGGAGTAGGATCCAGGAGACCTGACTTCAAATCCCCCCTTTGCTGGCTGTGATCTTGGGAAGTCACTCTTCCAGCCTGATCTCCCTCACAGGCAGGGGTCATTTAGTAGAAAAAGAGGTGCAGGAGCTTATTCGCATAACTCATTCACATAACTCATTTGCGTATGCCACACCCCCTGACATCACCGGACGTGTGTCAGAAGGCAACACCCAACGCTCAGGCTCCACTAGACGCTTGTACCTGAATAAGACTTGGTCTTAAAAGTGCCACTGGACTGTTTTGGATTGCTAGGTATTGGGGGGGGAACGTGCAGATCTGCCTTCACAGAGGAGGGAGAGCTTGTACCTGAAGGCGGGCTGGGGGGGGCTCTGCAACTTACCTGGCTGCTTCTTGCTCCTCGTGGCCCAACTGAGAGCTGCTGGGAGCAGGGGGCGGGGCTTCTTGCATGTGCCTGCCCCCTTGGGCTCCTTACTGCCGGAGCTCCACTCCTGTGCGCTCCCGCAGGAAATGACCCCTGCTCACAGGGTTGTTGTGAGGAGAAAGTGGGGGGCCACGTCTGCCACCCCAAGCTCCTTGCGGAAAACTAGATGGACAGGTCACAGTCCCTCATAGATTTCGACTTCCCCCTTGCCCGGTCTTCTAAACTTAAAAAAAGAAAATTCACAGGGGCGGACGAATAACCAGCGTTCGCTTGAAAAGCCTCAGATGGCGGCCGGTTAGCTTTGTGAACTACGATTTGCTTAACGATCACAACATGTGACAGAGGCCCGAAGGGAAAACCATTTAAGGGGGCTGCCCCCTCCCCCTTTGATTGGGCGTTTCTGCCGCTTTCCAAAAAACGCTACGCTTGCCGGCAACGAAAGTCGAAAGGAAATGCTCCGAGGGAGCAGCCTGACGAATGAAAATTTCAGATTCGGCTATTAATATACCCAAGGCTGTAATAAGCTGGGTTTCGAGTGCTGAATCAGCAAATGGTTTATCTGTAGCGTCAGCTAAATGAGGCAGTGGAGTCTGCTGGGGGCGTCGGGAAGGAGGGGAGGGGAATGGAGGCCGCACTAATGGGAAAAGATATATAAAAATTAGAGGAGCGTCACTTATCTGCTGCTCTCCAGCTGTCTGGTCACAGAATAGCCCGGCTTTTAAATATGCTCCGTGCCCTTCAGTGTCTTCCAAGCTATCCTGGCCCTCTTGAATCCAATCGTTAAAATTGGATTCGTCACTTTGCAATTCTCTATTTTTTTCTTTGCAGGCTTACAACTGCCCAGCCAGGTAAGCAATGGTCAGAATGCCGGCTGTGTGTTGCGGTTAGGTTTTCAGAACGGGGACGAAGATCTAGGTTCCAATTAGGCGCGCGCGGGGAACCGTCTATGGGACTCCAATTTCAATCCTGACAACATGTTATGTTGCAAGCGTCCTCGGAGATTGGGGCGTGAGCAGAGTGCCCAGTGGCGTTGCCCACACGAGAGCTTCACAGTGCCAGCGGTTGGGGGACGTTGTCTCTTACCGCGTTTTGCTTTCTGGCATTGGCATGAATGGCAGGGAGTCTGAGATCGGTTGCCGATCTACACTGTGACTCCATTTTCTTCTCCCAGTGCCTGGCTACCATTCTTATCTTTTATGTGCCTCGGTTGTCAGCCATTGGCTGGCAACTGGTGGGAGTCAGGGAGGCAGGAATGGGGGGGCACTGTTGGGCAATGGTGCTACATCACTTCTGGGGAAGAGCTATATGAGTCATCCCACCGCTCATGAAATCACTGGAATCTCTGGGTGCGTTCAGACGCGGCGTTTGCAACGGTATAGGTGCCGGTTGCAATCGGTGTACTTACCAGCGTTCAGCTTAGAGGGAACATTGCTGGCAACTGGTGGGAATCAGGGAGGCAGGGAAGGGGGGGCACTGTTGGGCAACGGTGTTACATCACTTCTGGGGAAGAGCCATATGAGTCATCCCACCACTCATGAAATCACTGGAATCTCTATGTTAAAACCATATGGTGGAGGTAAAATCATAGAGTTCCCAGTGATTCCTAGAGCTACCCTACATCACCCCCTCCCCCCCAGTAGTGATGTAGTGGCAACTACCCCATGCTGGCTCTCTGTAAATGGAACATCCCAGAAAATTTAAAAGGGAAAGCAAAACCATTTGTTGTTGTTGTTGTTCAGTCGCACAGTCGAGTCCAACTCTTCGCGATCCCATGGACCAGCTCCCGCCAGGCCCTCCTGTCTTCCGTCATCCTCCGGAGTTTGCTGAACTTCATGTTCGTTGCTTCGATAACACTTTCTAACCATCTCATCCTTTGCCGTCCCCTTCTTCTTTGACCTTCAATCTTTCCCAGCATCAGGGTCTTCTCCAGTGAGTGCTCCTTTCTCATTTGGTGGCCAAAGTATGTGAGCTTCAGCTTCAGTCTCTGGCCTTCCAGGGAACGGTCTGGGTTTGATTTCTTTTAGGATTGACTGATTTGATCTCTTTGCAGTCCAAGGGACTCTTCAAGAGTCTTCTCCAGCACCATAATTCGAAAGCATCTATTCTTCGGCACTTGGCCTTCCTTATGGTCCAACTCTCGTAGCCGTACATTACTACTGGGAATACCATCGCTTTGACCATCTGGACTTTTGTTGGCAGGGTGATGTCTCTGCTTTTTATTATACCATCTACATTTGCCATCGCTTTCCTTCCAAGGAACAGGCATCTTTTAATCTCATGGCTGCAGTCACTGTCTGCCGTGATCTTGGATCCCAGGAACGTGAAGTCTGCCACCGCTTCCATGACTTCCCCTACTATTTGCCAAACCGTACAAGAATCTAATTCAGGTGGGGGCTGTTGTGCAAGAAGAGGCCTGAACCCTTCCTTAACCTACTAATCAGTTATTCCCCAGGCTATACATCTCCCTTATAAATAAAAGCCGAATGGTGGTGGCACTTCTCTAGAACATTCCACACGCTCCAAAATCAGTTCGCTCTCTGATCTGTCATTCAGAGGGTCTCCCAATCCACTGGCTGCTTTGCCTGAGTCCTGCCTCCAACATTCTAAACAGTTTGCTCTTCCTCTCCCCCCCATAGCCAGTCAGAACACAGAGGTTATTTGCATGTGCAGCCTCATTGGCCTCTGCCGCGGAACACAGAGGTCATTTGCATATGCGACTTGATTGGCTTTTGCCTGTAACATTCTAAACAGTTTTGCTGTTCTGAGGTAAAATGTGTCCAATCTCCAGGTGAGGGCTGGAGATCACTCAGAATTACAACTGCTTTCCAGATGGCAGAGATCAGTTCCCCTGGAGAAAATGGTGGGCTCTGTGTCCTTATATGCTGCTGAGGCGGCCCCCGTATGACAGCCAATGTGACGTAGCAGTCAGGGCTTCAGAGCATGGGAGAGGCTGCAGGGGTGTGGGGGGTGTGTGTGGAAAGCTGAAGAGTGAAGGGGAAATAAAGGTAGGTTGATGATTGGCTGGGAAGAAGATAGGGTTGCCAACTCCAGGTGGGAAATTCCTGGAGATGTGAGGGATGGAGCCTGGAGAGGGTGAGGTTTCAGGAGGCGTGGGACCTCGGACAGGTACAAAGCCATAGACTCCACCCTCCAAACCAACTATTCCCTTCTGGAAAACCATCATTGCCAATCTCCAGGTGAGGGCTGGAGATCACTCAAAATTACAACTGTTCTTTAGGTAGCAGAGATCAGTTCCTGTGGAGAAAATGGTGGACTCAGTGTCATTATACCCTGCTGAGGTTGCCACAGCAAATTGACACTGTGTGTCCAAGGCCGGGGCACCCGCCCAGAGCCTCTTTCTAGAGGCCGTTGTATTTATTTCCACAACGGGCCTTTTTCCTAGTTTATCATATTTTATCTAACCTTTTCTCCAAGGAATTCAGGGAAATGCCCTCCCCATGTTTCATCTTCACAGCAACCCTGTGAGGTAGATAGGCTGAGCAACAGCGAATGACTGGCCCACGGTCACCTAGCACGGATCACAGCAGACTGGCAATTTAAAACTGGTTCTCCCCAGTCCGTGGCCAGTGCTTTAACCACTACACCACCTTGTCTCACCTGACTTGGATAGCCCAGGCTATTCCAATCTTGTCAGATCTCAGAAGCTAAGCAGGGTCAGCCCAGGAAGGGCGACCTCCAAGGAATATCAGGGTCATGACGCAGAGGCAGGCAATGGAACACCACCTCTGAGATGTCTCTTGCTTTTTTTTAAAAAAAGTCTCGCTCACCACCTAGTGGTGCAGGATGCTAACAGAGCTAGAACTTTTGGCTGCCGGACACACTTAGGATCTCCTGGCTATAATACACACACTGCCATGCGGTAATGATTATGTACCTTGTCTCAGTCGTCCATCCGCCTCCTGAAACAGGACATTCCAGCAGCAGATACATTATGTGGGGACGCAGATCATGTAGCCCAGAAAGCATAACGGGAAAAGAAGGTGCTCGTCAAGTATTTTTAGACGATGATACTGCCTAAACCCCTGTGTAGCAACTCTTACGTTTCATAACAATTGAGACGCAGCCGGCGAGAAGCATCTCGCTGGGGTTGGTGATGTCACTGACTGATGTCATGCTGCCCTCATTTGCAGATGTGTGATTCACCACTGTGGGAGGAAAAGCTATTGCAAGGAGTCATGATTTTTCTCGACAGTTTGCTTTCTCTGGAATAAGTGTTTGGCCTTCGACTGCATCGCCTCTCCGAGCCGATGATTAGTCTGACCTGGAGCAATTGTATCGATGCACCTCTGTTTCACATCCTTTCCTGTGCACTATGCGGTTGGGTTGGACACATGGACTGAGGGCTGCCGTACCTGGCTATCTCAGAATTTGGGGAGGGAGGGAGGTATTTTGCCAACATGGATCCCTGCAACATCTGTCATAGGGTGGCTGGAAACCAACAGAATTGTGGGTGGAGAAATGGGGGGGCGCAGCTTCCTCTGAACTGCTGCAGGACTTCCGGGGAAACCCTTGAAGTGGCGTAGGGTAGCTCTAGGAATCACCAGAACATCTTTGGTAAAACCATAGAGTTTCCGTTGGTTCTTAGAGCTACTTTATGTAACCTGGTTTCTCCATGGAAGTCATGTAGTGGTGCAGAGGATGTCAATTGGTTTTTAATATTTTTTTTTACTCCCACCGCTGCTTGGAGCAGGGGTGGGCAAAAGGAGCTGGGGTCAGGGAATCCCCTGCCCTGGCCCAGGGGAGTCGTAAGCCTAGAGTGCCAGAAGGTGTGGGACATAAGAAGCAGACCAGTGGTCCATCTAGTCCAGCCTCCTCTCTCCACAGTGTCCTACCAGTTCCTCCAGAGGACGAACAACAGGGCAGAGAGGCCGAGGCCTTTCACTGATAAGAGCGTGAGAAGAGACCTGCTGGATCAGACCAGTGGTCCATCTAGTCCAGCATCCTGTCTCTACAGTGGCCTACCAGTTCCTTTGGAGGGCCAACAACAGAGCAGAGGCCGAGGCCTTCCCCTAATAAGAACATCAGAACAGCCCTGCTGGATGAGACCAGTGGTCCATCTAGTCCAGCATCCTGTCCCACACAGTGGCCAACCAGTTCCTCTGGAGAGCCAACAACAGGGTGGAGAGGCTGAGGCCTTCTCCTGATAAGAACATCAAAAGAGCCCTGCTGGATCAGGCCAGTGGTCCATCCAGCCCAGCATCCTGTCTCCACAGTGGCCTACCAGTTCCTCTGGAGGGCCAACAACAGGGCACAGAGGCCGAGGCCTTTCACTGGTAAGAACATCAGAAGAGCCCTGCTTTATCACACCAGTGGTCCATCTAGTTCAGCCTCCCATCTCACACAGTGGCCAACCAGTTCCTCTGGACAGCCAATGACAGGGCATAGTGGCTGAGGCCTTCCCCTGAGAAGAACATCAGAAGAGCCCTGTTGGATCAGACGAATGGTCCATCTAGTACAGCCTCCCGTCTCACACAGTGGCCACCCAGTTCCTCTGGATGGCCAACAACAGGGCACAGAGGAAGAGGCCTTCCCTTGAGAAGAGCATCAGAAGAGCTCTGCTGGACCAGACCAGTGGTCCAGCCAGTCCAGCCGGACCTGTAGCTACAGTGGGGCATCTTGGGGTGAGGCCCCCCTGACGTACTGGCAAGGCCCCCTGACTTCCCATCCAGCCCAGGGTGTCACAGTCTCCCCCCCCCCCGATCAATTTGATTAGCCAGTGCCCCCTAAGAAATTTAAATGCCCCCTGACTTAAGAAATCCTGGCTATGGGTCCAGCATCTCATCTCATGCAGTGGACAACCAGCTTCTCTGGACACTGAGGCCTCCCCCCAATAAGGACATCAGAGGAGCCCTGCTGGATCAAACCAGGGAGGGTCCATCCAGTCCAGCATTCCGTCTCACACTGGGGCCAACCAGTTCCTCTGGAGGGCCAGCAACAGGGCAGAGAGGCCAAGGCCTTCCCCTGATAGAAACATCAGAAGAGCCCTGCTGGATCAGACCAGGGAGGGTCCACCTAGTCCAGCTTCTCTGGAGGCTGAGCCCTTCTGCTGACGTGTCCTCTCCAAGGCTGAACCTGTATGCCACCTTACCTCTGTCTGTCTTCGCTTCTGTGTCTCTTCCCTCAGTTTTGCTGACCCGACCTCCTCTAGAAAAAAGGCCTTGGCATCCATTGACCCCACCCTCACCAAGCGCCCGTCTGAGTTTGTGCAATGAGCAGTGCTTGGGCTTTCTCAAAGCCGCTTCGATTTCAAAGGGCTTTCTGATGACCGAAGAGCCATTCATTCTTCTTTTGTTCAGCGGTGTTGATTTGGTGTTTATTGCTGAGAGTGGGAAGCCAAGGTCTCTTTCGAGCATTTGGCTTGCAGTGGGGTTTTTAATGTTATTTGTATCAGGAGGATTTTGTGAAGTTTTTTTTTTAAAAAAAAAATGTGGCTGTTTGATTAACCAAAGCCTTTGGGGGGTATGTGGGACACAAATCCTTTAAAGCAATAAATAACGAAAGGGTCCCTTTGATGCTTCCAAAGCCTGGCATGAAATGAGAGAACGCTGAAAAGCCACGACCCTCTGGGTGTCTCCGGCTGGCTGGGCTTGGAAACAGAATACTGGGTTGGATTACTGGGTTGCCAGCTAATCCTATGAATCTTGGAGCCAGAAGGCAACATCAGGGGAAGGCCTTGGCCTCTATGTCCTGTTGTGGGCGGACCTCCAGAGGAACTGGCTGGCTGCTGCGTGAGACAGGATGCTGGACTAGATGGATCACTGGTCTGATCCAGCTGGGCTCTTCTGATGTTCTTATCAGGGTAGGACCTCAGCCTCTCTGCCCTGTTGTTGACCCTCCAGAGGAACTGGTTGGCCACAGTGTGAGACAGGATGCTGGGCTAGATGGACCCTCACTGGTCTGATCCGGCAGGGCTCTTCTGATGTGCTTATCAGGGGAAGGCCTCGGCCTCTGTGCCCTGTTGTTGGCCCTCCAGAGGAATTGGCTGGCCATTTTGTGAGACGGGATGCTGGACTAGATGGACCACTGGTCTGATCCCTCAGGGTTCTTCTAATGTTCTTTTCAGGGGAAGGCCTTGATCTCTCTGCCCTGTTGTTGCCCTTCCAGATGAATTTGTTGTTCTCTGTGTGAGACGGGATGCTGGACTAGATAGACCACTGGTCTGATCCAGCAGGGCTCTTCTGATGTTCTTAACAGGAGAAGACATTAGCCTCTCTGCTCTGTCGCTGGCCATCCAGAGGAACTGATTTGCTACTTTCTGAGGCAGGATGCTGGACTAGATGGACCACTGGTCTGATCCAGCAGGGCTCTTCTGATGTTCATATCTTCTTAACCTCCAGGTGGCACCTGGAGATCTCCCGAATTTACAGCTGACCACACAGATCAGTTCTGCTGGAGTAAATGGCTGCTTTATGGGTTGATATCTCTGGGGTGGAGCCTGGAGAGGGATGGGTTTGGGGAAGAGGCAGAGTCCACCCCTACCAAGCAGCCACTTTCTCCATCGTGGTCATCCGGTCATCTGGAGAGCAACTATAGTAGCTGGAGATCTTCAGGCGCCACCTGGAGGCGAGCCACCATAGTGTACCTTATGGCATTATATACCCCACCGAGGTCCTTCCGATCCCCAAACCCCACCCTTCCCAGGCTCCAACTCCAGATTTCCGAACCTGGAGCTGGCAACTCCAGGTGAACCTTTGGTTGGATCCACCATGGCTGTTCTAATGTTCCTACTGCCACTGGGGGAAGAGGGTGACAGTGACTAACTTTGTAAATTTGGCCAGAACCTTGCAGAAATATTCCAAAACATTACAGTTCTAACCTGCTTGGAGTGTCCAACCCAACTACGAGAGGGACCAAAATAAAAATACATGCAGAGAAGAAGAAGAAGAAGAGGAAGAAGAGGAAGAAGAAGAAGAGGAAGAAGAGGAGGAGGAGGAGGAGGAGGAGGA
>NW_015175541.1:11802-14282 GCF_001447785.1 Gekko japonicus | reverse complement strand
GGTGGAGTTTGGATTTATACCCCGCCCTTCACTACCCAAAGGAGTCTCAGAGCAGCTTACAGACTCCTTTTCCCTTCCACTCCCCACAACAGACACCCTGTGAGGTGGGTGGGCCTGAGAGAGCTCTGACAGAAACTGCTCTTTTTCAAGAACAGCTCTGACAGAACTATGGCTTGCCCAAGGTCATCCAGCAGGTGCAAGTGGAGGAGTGGGGAATCAAACCCGGTTCTCCCAGATCAGAGTCCACACACTTTAACTACTACACCAAACTGGCAATTACTTCATGGTGTTTCATTGAGGCTCAATGGAACTCCATCATCGGCCGCAGCGTCCACGAAAAGAGTGAAGTCCAGTTAAGAAAATATCTGTACTCATTAAAAAAATAAATTTGATTTTTTTGGTGTGTGTGTGTGTGTGTACATTCTCACCAAGATTATGGCCACTATGTTTTTCTTTGTCCCTCTTTCTTCCTGACATCCGGGTGGTCTTTCACTGAGGTTGTGTCCCAGAGTTGGTAGTTCCAGGACGTTCTGTCTTCCAGGTTCTGGTGCTGGTCCTTTCGGGAAGAGACCCCCTTGTATTCCTTCCTTCCCCAAGAAGCTACCGTGAAAGGGAAAGAAAACAGATTGAAAGTGTTTATTGAGAAGATTAGCCAGCAAGCGATGCCAATTCTGGGCACTGTCTTCAGAATAATTATTCCATTGAAGAGTTTTGAGCGGTGCCATTTCCAATTTGGACAAAGTACATCGATGCCGCAGTCTCCCAGCTCTGTTCCTGTTCTTTTCTTTTCGAATGGCAGTAATAAAAAGTCCATTCCTTTCGAAATCCCAGCTGCCAATTCTCTCCACATCCATTTTTAGTCCAGCTCCTCAAATTGTTCATTTTGATAAAACACTCTCACTTTCAAAAGACCTCTGGGGACACAATTAGACCGAGATCTTCACAGGACACCAAGTCGAAGCCAGGGCGGATGCTTTCTTGAGCCGAGAGCAGGATAGTTCTAATTTAATTACCGGACTAATTAAAACTTTCTCCCTGGGTGGATTTTGTCAGTTTTCTTGTTCCACTCGGAGCCAGATAGTAATCAGGGAAGTACTTCAACTGTGCTTTCTTTTTTTGGAGCCTCCAAAGGAAGCATCTGAAATGAGAGAGTCAGGCGGCCTAGTTCACATAACCAGGTTGGTGTTTTCGGCAGAAGAGAGAGGTCTGTTGCGTAAGAACATCGGAAGAACCTAAGAAGAGCTCTGCTGGATCAGGCCAGTGGTCCATCTAGTCCCGCCTCCTGTCTCACACGGTGGCCAACCAGTTCCTCTGGATGGATAACAACAGGGCACAGAGGCTGAGGCCTTCATAAGAACATCAGAAGAGCACTGCTGGAAAAGACCAATAGTCCAGCATCCTGTCTCATACAGTGGCCAACCAGTTCCTCTGGATGGCCAACAACAGGGCAGAAAGGCTGAGGCCTTCATTAGAACATCAGAAGAGCCCTGCTGGATCAGACCAGTGGTCCATCTAGTCCAGCATCCTGTCTCACACAGTGGCCAACCAGTTCCTCTGGAGCGCCAACAACAGGGCACAGAGGCTGAGGCCTTCCCCTAATAAGAACATCAGAACAGCCCTGCTGGATCAGACCAGTGGACCAGTGAGGGTCCATCTAGTCCAGCATCCTGTCCCACACAGAGGCCAACCAGTTCCTCTGGAGGGCCAACAACAGGGCATAGAGGCTGACGCCTTTCCCTAATAAGAACATCAGAACAGCCCTGCTGAATAAGACCAGTGGTCCATCTAGTCCAGCATCCTGTCCCACACAGTGGCCAACCAGTTCCTCTGGAGGGCCAACAACAGGGCATAGAGGCTGACGCCTTTCCCTAATAAGAACATCAGAACAGCCCTGCTGAATAAGACCAGTGGTCCATCTAGTCCAGCATCCTGTCCCACACAGTGGCCAACCAGTTCCTCTGGAGGGCCAACAACAGGGCATAGAGGCCGAGGTCTTCCGCTGATGCTGCTTCCTGGCACTGGGATTGAGAGGATCAGTGCCTCAGAATGTGGAGGTTCCCCTCAACAACCATGCCTAGTAGCCATTCATAAATGTATCCTCCCTGAATCTATCGAATCCCCTTTGAAAGCTGTTTATTCCTGTGGCCATCACCACATCCTTTGGCGGTAAATTCCGTAACAGAAGAACGGGAGTGGCATGAATCCACAAGCTGAGTAACCACGCTTTAGTGCAGGGCTCCCCAAATGTTTTGAGCCTGTGGGCTCAACGTGCGTCCTTTTGTCTGTCCAGAATTGACTGCCACCACACTCTAAGTTCTCGCGTCATGTAGGGTTGCCAAGTCCTTACCCTCTGTATACCGGGGGAGTCCAGCACCGGTCCGGGAGTGTGTGTGCATGAAGCACGTGCGCACCGCAACCACGTTACCCAGAAGTGACGCAACCACGTCGGTCATGCTAGTGGCGGGGCCACAATCATCCGA
>NW_015175541.1:397-11698 GCF_001447785.1 Gekko japonicus | reverse complement strand
TGGGTTTGTGCTCCCCCCGGGGGGCCCTCCGCCGCCGGCGGATAACGGGCCTCTCGGGCGGGGGTTTCCCTGCCCCCCAGGGGGACTTGGCAAGCCTAGCGTCATGGGAGAGTGTTTTCTCTCTACCGCATTCTTCATCCCACACTGAGCTCTGTCATGTGCCATCAAGTCAAGAGGGCTGTTTTACAGTATTGTATCAATTAGGTTTCCAGACCTTGGCTAGGGCCCCTTTGGGACACTACCTTGGTCCCCTGCCACTGCTAGAGCTATCGACTTCCAGGAGGTCACAAACAACACCCACCAAGGGAAGACCATCTGCAATTCACAACTACATTCAAAACTATATGGCCACAATCATCCGAACGAAAAGCCATAGAGTTTTCCCTCAGATGACCGCGGCCCCGCCCCTAACACTCCCGACGCGACTGCGTCACTTCCGGGTGATCTGCTGATGCCAGGCACGTCGCGTGCTTTGGGGGTGGGGTTCCCCCGGGGGCCCCTCCGCCGCCGGCGGATAACAGGCCTCTCGGGCGGGGGTTTCCCTGCCCCCCTGGGGGACTTGGCAAGCCTAGCGTCATGGGAGAGTGTTTTCTCTCTACCGCATTCTTCATCCCACCCTGAGCTCTGTCATGTGCCATCAAGTCGAGAGGGCTGTTTTGCAGTATTGTATCAATTAGGTTTCCAGCCCTTGGCTAGGGCCCCTTTGGGACACTGCCTTGGTCCCCCGCCACTGCTAGAGCTATCCAGGAGGTCACAAACAACACCCACCAAGGGAAGACCATCTACAATTCACAAGTACATTCAAAACTATATATTACAGAGAGCACTATGGTCAGGGCCCAACATCGCTTGACTGTTCCGGGCCTCAAGGATGCAAGGCTCACCAGTACCAGGGCCAGAGCCTTTTCTGTGGTGGCTCCTTACTGGTGGAACGAGCTCCCGGAGGAGATCGGGACACTGCAGGACCTTTTACAGGTCCGCAGGGCCTGCAAGACGGAGCTCTTCCGCCAGGCCTTTAAATAGGAGCCGCCACTACTGTTACCATCAATGATTCCATTGAACTTCTAGAACCTAGGACTGGCCCAGATGTATCACTAGACCCTATCGGTTCGAGGAATGATGACCGGACGGACAACGTGGATTTAGATCTGAAGAGCACGCCATCTAATCTTTTAGCACTGCGAGCACTTTATTGCTGTTATTTTTATGTAATATGAATATGTATTTTATGAACTTTTGAACTATGGTGCTGGAGAAGACTCTTGAGAGTCCCTTGGACTGCAAGAAGATCAAACCAGTCAATCCTAAAAGTAATCAACCCTGACTGTTCCCTGGAAGGCCAGATAATGAAGCTGAAGCTCAAATACTTTGGCCACCCAATGAGAAGGGAGCACTCCCTGGAGAAGACCCCGATGCTGGGAAAGATTGAAGGTCAAAGAAGACGGGGACAGCAAAGGATGAAATGGTTAGACAGTGTCATGGATGCAATGAACATGAAATTGAGCCAACCTCAGAGGACGGCGGAAGACAGGAAGGCCTGGCGTGGTCTGGTCCATGGGGTTGCAAAGAGTCAGACTCGACTGTGCGACTGAACAACAAATGTATTTTATGTAGTTTTAAATTTTTATGGTTATGCCAATTAGGTACAGTGTACCACTCCTGTTAGCTGCCCTGAGCGTGTTCGCAGGATGGGCGGGGTATAAATATCACAAATAAATAAATAAATCCACTGAAATACAAAGAAGGGTTAGTGGTCACGACCCGATAGAATGTATAGACACTGATCCAACAGATTGCTCAGAACAATTAAATCTAATTAAACAAAGAACATGTTCAACACCAACAGTGGGCTCTAGGATTCCATTGAAGCTTTTGAGCTGTGCCCATGTTGTTTTGGAAATCGGGTTCAGCCGCTGTTGAAGATCATTGAAATGCTCGATTTATACCTGGGAGAGGCATTCGGCTGTTATCCGTTCCACAGTGGGAGTCTTCTGCCACAGTTACTTTCTGTTTGGAGGTCTATGGACACTATTTATGTATGGAATTACACGCCCTCCCCATGGTGTCTCTTACTGAGCTTTAGGGTTGTCAGCTCCTGGTTGGGAAATTCCTGGAGATTTGAGGGATGGCGCCTGGGGAGGGCAGGGTTTGGAGAGTGTAGGGACCTCCGTATGGTATAATGTCATAGAGTCCACCCTCCAAAGCAGCCATTTTCTCCAGAAGAAGAAGAGGAGGAGGAAGAGGTTGGATTTATACCCCGTTCTTCACTTGGAGTCTCAGAGTGGCTTCCAATTCCCTCCCCTCCCCACCACAGACCTTGTGAGGTAGGTGGGGCTGAGAGAGCTCGGAGAGAACTGCTCTTGAGAGAACAGCTCTGAGAGGACTGTGGTTGACCCAAGGTCACCCAGCCGCTGCATGTGGAGGAGTGGGGGATCAAACCCGGAGAGCCAGTTTGGTGTAGTGGAGAGCCAGTTTGGTGTAGTGGTTAAGTGTGCGGACTCTAATCTGGGAGAACCGGGTTTGATTCCCCACTCCTCCACTTGCACCTGCTGATGTGACCTTGGGTCAGTCACAAGCTCTGGCACAGCTGTTCCTGAAAGAGCAGTTTGTGACAGAGCTCTCTCAGCCCCACCCACCTCACAGGGTGTCCTGTTGTGGGGAGGGGAAGGGAAAGGAGTTTGTAAGCCGCTCTGAGACTCCAAGTGAAGGGCGGGGTATAAATCCAATCTCTTCTTCTTCTCAGATTAGAGTCCGCACTCTTAACCACTACACCACGATAGCTCCTGGCGCGTGCTCCTGGAGATTTGAGGGGTGGAACCTGGGGAGGGCAGGGTTCGGAGAGCGGAGGGACCTCCGTAGGGTACAATGCCATAGAGTCCACTATCCAAAACATCCGTTCTCTCCAGGGGAACTGATCTCTGTCATCTGGAGATGAGCTGCAGTTCTGGGAGATCTCCGGGCTCCGTCTGGAGGCTGGCGACTCCTCCGCCGTGCCCAGGAGCCATTAAGCGATGTCCAGGTCCTCAGCTGTGTCGCTCTAGTATTCGCCTTTTTATAAAACTTCAGCGGAATCATGGTGGATTTATGTATTGCTCTGAGGAGCCCCTTCTAGTGTAGAGTCCCCCGAGAGATCTGCAGAGCGGAGAACATCATTAAATTTTAAGAGCGAGCTGGCTGGATTCACAAAGGGCGCCGTGAGATGCCTTTTGATTTCGTTCCCCACTGGTAGACTTCTTGGGGGGGGGGGGGGGGGTTTGTTCCCCCCCCCAATTCTGGAATGCTGCCGTCCCTCACGTCCCGAAGGGATCAGACACGGCTACAAACAGCGACTGCGTTTTTTTTCTTTTAAGGCATCTGCCGCAAGATCAGAATCAAGCAGCTGCTGCCTTTCTTTTCCTTGGGATTTGATCGGAGAGTTCCCTGACTGCATAAGATAAGAAAGCAGACTTTAAAAAAAAAACAAAGATCTCGAAGCAATGGCAGTGGGGAAACGATAGGCAGATTAGCAAACGAAGAGAGGAGACCTCGTCGGGGAGGAGACCCCACTGGAACCCAGCAGGATTTATTTCCAATTAAACCTGCAGACAGATGGACGTGAAGAAAGATCCGTGGAAGAAGGATAATGGAAAGCATTAAATGGGTATAAAAGAAAGGAGCAAATGAGATAAATCGAAATCTTCTCCGCTGCTCCAGACGAGGTCCCGAGTGTCCAGCGTGCATCGAGAACACAAGACTCCGTAAATTGTATTTCGTTTATTGATACCCCCACCTTTGAGACCCAGCGTGGTGCAGTGGTTAGGAGCGACAGACTCTAATCTGGAGACCGGATTCGATTCCGCACTCCTCCGCATGAAGCCAGCTGGGTGACCTTGGGTCGGTCACAGCTCCCTCAGAGCTCTCTGAGCCCCCCAAATGAGTCTAGCTTGCCACCTAGTGGTGCATCATGCTAAAAGAGCTAGAACTTCCGGCTGCCAGACAATCTTAGGATCTCCTGGCAATACTACATACAATGCCAGATGATGATAGTGTTGTGATCTGCCCTGAGGGCAGTGGGGAGGGCAGTATATACACATAACAACAACAACAACAACAATAATAATAATAATAACAACAACAACAACAATAACAGCAGCATCAACAACAATAATAATAACAATAACAACAACCCTACATTTCTCCTCAACGGGGACCCAAAGTGACTTACACAGTTCCCCTCGCCTTCGTTTTATCCTCACAACAACCCTGTGAAGTAGGCTAGGCTGAGAGATTGTGACTGGCCAAAAGTCACACAGTGAGATGGCCCAGCGGCAATTTTTTTTAGTTAATTAGTTAGTTTACCTTTATTGGCACTATAAAAGGGAGAGCATTAAGACAAATACGTAAAAGGATTGAACATAGAATAAAATGTCCCCAAATTATCGTGTATTACTTCATATAAGAACAGCAGCACATAAAAGCTTTGCCACAGAATCAGTTATGTTGTCATCAGTGTTGTTAAGCAGAAAAAAACAATTTAGTTGTATCAGGAAAATCCATAATCCTGGAGGAAATTGAAGATAAAATACTTTGTCTAATACTATTATAAGAAGGACACTCTAACAACACATGAGGCACGGTTTCAATAGTTCCATTTAAACAAGGCCCAGTGACAATTTGACCCCCCAGGTCCCAGTCTGGTGTGAATTAACTCTTTACACCACACACATCACCCCCTAGAACTCTCTGAAAATCAGTCTTCATAAGGATTTGTTTGGCTGTTGAGGTACCATACTGACTGAATCCAAAAGCAGCCAAGATCAAAAAAGCCAAGCACATCTGTTTGTTTTCTGAGACGCTGGGCTGAGTAACAAAAAAAGAATCAGCAAGTTTTCAAGCCAGCCTGTTTCCCAATTTAACGAGCCAGTGAATCTCGGCACTGTAAAGGATGCTCCGGATAGACACAAGCTCAACATGATTATTGTTGCAAGTTACATGTGCAACGGAAAACAGCAACAATGGATGACCTTTCCTTTTTAGTCAAAGGGGCAAACAACACAAAACACAAAAACATATGTAATGAAGTCTTGACAATGGTTTGGAAAAAAAATAAAAATAAAAAGCGGCCTTGGGAGGCTGTAAGGATGAACAGAGGAAGGTTAATCCTGTCTGCCGCTCCAGCTTTCTGCTCCTGATCTCCCAGGTGCTTTTCAACCTGTAAAGTTCCAGAAGTGTAATTACCCTTGTAAACACATACAGGGAGCCTTGAAAGGTGTGTTGGGGGAGGACAGATGAGTATATGAAGTTGCCTTCTACCAAGTCAGGCCATTGGTCCATTATTTATTCTGACTGGCAGTGGCTTTTCAGGATCCCTAGGAGAGCAAGGTCTTTTCGTAACATCTTTGTTGTTCAGTCGCACAGTCGAGTCCGACTCTTTGTGACCCCATGGACCAGATCACACCAGGCCTTCCTGTCATTCACCGTCCTCTGAAGTTTGCTCAACGTCATGTTTGTTGCATCTATGACACTGCCTAACCATCTCATCCTTTGCCGTCCCCGTCTTCTTTGACCTTCAATCTTTCCCAGCATCAGGGTCTTCTCCAGAGAGTGCTCCCTTCTCATTGGGTGGCCAAAGTATTTGAGCTTCAGTTTCATTATCTGGCCTTCCAGGGAAAAGTCAGGGTTGATTTCTTTTAGGATTGACTGATTTGATCTTCTTGCAGTCCAAGGGACTCTCAAGAGTCTTCTCCAGCACCATAGTTCAAAAGAATCTATTCTTCGGCGCTTGGCCTTTGTTCTGTCTAGCGCTTTCTGGACGTGATTCAACACATGGCCATAGCAAAGGCCCCGGTCACACGGGCAGAAAACTGCGGGGGGGGGGAGCGTGGCAGTTTGCCCCGGGGCAAACTAACGCATGGTAAAGAGATCAGACCTCCCGTTGAGGTACCGTGGAGGTTCCGTGGGAAGGGAGATGTGCTGATCGCAAGTGACCCCCCCCCCCCAAGCACCAAGATGACAGAGCATCACTTGCCCCAGAGCCCCTAGCTATACCTTGTGGCTAATAGCCACTGATGGACCTCTGCTCCATATGCTTATCTAATTCCCTTTTGAAGCCGTCCATGCTTGTAGCCGCCACCACTTCCTGTGGCAGTGAATTCCATGTGTTAATCACTCTTTGGGTGAAGAAGTACTTCCTTTTATCCGTTCTAACCCGACCGCTCTGCAGTTTCATGGAGTGCCCACGAGTTCTTGTATTGTGAGAAAGGGAGAAAAGTACCTCTTTCTCTACCTGCTCTTTCCCATGCATAATCTTGTAAACCTCGATCATGTCACCCCTCAGTCGTCATCGAAAGGGCCACGAGAACTAAGCCCAGAGGCGACACTCCCTGGCCTCCCTGTCAGGATCTGCCTAAGTTGACAGGAGCAGCATTGCAGTCGGATGGCCATCGAGCCTCTTAAAAGGAAACAAACCTTTCACGAGGATTCCTAAAGCTTCTCTGCCTGGTCACCCGTGGAGACACATCTTACTCACCCTAGGCGACCAAGCCACTTCTCCCATGGAGAGCAGCCCTTGCCTCTGCAGTGCCCGCTCCAAAACACATCTCGCCTCCGTCCCATCTGGCTGCCATGTCGTTTCCCGTGCTCTTCACATTCAATAGGCTGTTTGGAAAGCGGCAGCGCCTGGATAGGCCTCTAATCCTTTTCGGGGGGGAGGTTTAACTCGCTGCCTGAAGTATGTCAAAATTATAATAATTTGCCATCCATTCACGGCGGGGAACAAAAGCCCAATCACGAGCTCTTTGTGGTGGAGAACCAATTCAGGCGCTTGCCATTGTGGGGAGCGCAGATGGCGCCGATGAGTTGCCCCAAAGGCAGCCAATCCGATCCGTACCGAAGCGCCCCGATTCTTAGTGGACGTGAACAAGAAATAATAATACTAGTATTTAGGCATTTGTACAGTGTTTCTTGGAGCTGCGGTGGCTCAAGTGTTAAGACGCTGAACTGCAGGCTGTGGAAGGTCAGTAGTTCAGCAGTTCAAGACCTGAGTGTGCCGCATGATGGAGTGAGCTTCCGTCTCTAGTTCCAGCTCCTGCCAACCTAGCAGTTCGAAAGCAAGAAATTGCAAGTAGATAAATAGGTACCGCTTCAGTGGGAAGGTAACAGCATTCCGTGCACCTTGGTGTTTAGTCATGCCGGCCACATGACCACGGAAATGTCTTTGGACAACGCTGGCTCTTCGGCTTTGAAACGGAGATGAGCACCGCAACCCTAGAGTCGGATTCGACTGGCTTTCGAGCAAGGGAACCTTTACCTTTACCTTTTACAGTGTTTCTTGAGTGAGCCAACTGCTTCGTACGCTAGAACAGGAATCCCTGCAAGAGGCCTGTGAAGTCGGTCAGTATTATCCCAATGCTGCGACCCAAAGCAGTGTGGTGTAGTGGTTAAACTAGGCCTGAGGAAACTCAGGTAAGGTTCGAGGCTCGGCTCTGCCGTAGAAATACACAAGAGAGACCTTGAGATGATCTCTCGCTCTCGGCCTACCCTCCTCTGCCAGGTTGTTGTGAGGACAAACCAGCGGTTGTCTGAGTTCCACAGGAAGAAGGAGGAGGAGATTGGATTTATACCCTGCCCTTCACTACCGGAAGGAGTCTCAGAGCGGCTTACACTCTCCTTTCCCTTCCCCTCCCCACAACAGACATCCGGTGAGGTAGGCGGGACTGAGAGAGCCACTCTGAGACTCCAAGTGAAGGGCGGGGTATAAATCCAATCTCTTCTCTTTTCTTATTCTCACACAGTGGCCAACCAGTTCCAAGGCCTTCCCCTGATCTCAGTAGGGAGCACGTTCCACCAGGTGGGGGCCGGGGCAGAAAAGGCCCTGGCCCTTTGGGCCAAGAACCACCAGGAGATGTTGATTCTCAGAGCGTAACGCTCTCCGAGGCATATATGGGAAGAGGCGGTCCCTGAGGTATGTTGGTCCCAGGCCGTAAAAGGCTTTGGAGGTAATTACCAGCAGAGGAAGGCCCTATTTGTTGGATCTCCCAAGGAACTGGCTGGCCACTGTGCGAGATGGGATGCTGGACCACTGGTCTGATCCAGGAGGGCTCTTCTGATGTCCTTATCAGGTAAGTACTGGGCCTCTATGCCTTGTTGTTGGCCTTCCAGAGGAACTGCCTGGCCACTGTGTGAGACAGGATGCTGGACTAGAGGGACTTCCACTGGTCTGATCCAGTAGGGCTCTTCTGATGTTCTTGTCAGGGGAAGGCCTTGGCCTCTCTGCCCTGTTGTTGGCCTTCCAGAGGATCTGGCTGGCTACTCTGTGAAACAGGATGCTGGACCCCTGGTCTGATCCACGAGGGCTCTTCTGATGTCCTTATCAGGGTATGTAAACCACCAGGAGATGTTGATTCTCAGAGCGCAACGCTCTCCGAGGCGTATATAGGAAGAGGCGGTCCCTGAGGTATGTTGGTCCCAGGCCGTATAAGGCTTTGGAGGTAATTACCATCAGAGGAAGGCCCTATTTGTTGGATCTCCCAAGGAACCCCACCCCCAAAGCACGTGACGTGCCCGGCGTGAGCACGTCACCTGGAGGTGACGTGATCACGTCGGGCACATTGGGGGTGGGGCCATAATCATCCGAGGGAAAACTCTATGGTTTCCCCTTGGATGATTGTGGCCCCGCCCCCAACATGCCCGATGCGATTACGTCACTTCCGGGTAAGGACTTGGAACCCTAGTCACCGGTCTGCCCTGCTGTTGGCCATCCAGAAGAGCTAGTTGGTCACTGTGCGAGACAGGAGGCTGGACTAGATGGACCCTCCCTGGTCTGATCCAGCAGGGCTCTTATGATGTTCTTCTCAGGGGAAGGCCTCGGCCTCTCTGCCCTGTTGTTGGCCCTCCAGAGGAACTGCTTGGCCACTGTGTGAGATGGGATGCTGGTCTAGATGGACCCTCCCTGGTCTGATCCAGCAGGGCTCTCCTGATGTTCTTCTCACGGGAAGGCCTTGGCCTCTCTGCCCTGTTGTTGGCCCTCCAGAGGAACTGGTTGGCCACTGTGTGAGATGGGATGCTGGACTAGATGGAACACGAGTCTGATCCAGGAGGGCTCTTCCTGTGTTCTTATCAGGGGAAGGCCTCGGCCTCTCTGCCCTGTTTGTTGGACCTTCAGAGGAACCAGTTGGGAACTGTGTGATACAGGATGGACTAGATGGACCACTGGTCTGATCCAGGAGGGCTCTTCTGATGTTCTTCTGAAGGCCTCAGCTCCTCAGCCCTGTTTGTTGGGCCTCCAGAGGAACCGTGGCGTACCACAATGTACCACTGTGCATTCTTCCCCATTCTCCATTTTCATCTTTACGTGTGCATGCTCAGTGACAAATCCAGATGTGCAGCTGCCAAATGCCCCCAGTCTTTCTCCAGGCCACAACAACCGATCTCTTGGAAGATTTGTTATCCAGCGTGTTTCTCTTCAAAAGCTCCATCTGCATTTTCCCCAGCAGCTCTAGGCTTTATTTCATGACCTCTTTTATTTCTTTCCGAGCGAGGCGGGTTGTTTTCCAAGCAAGCCCTCGTTGCTTGCAATGCGACAGGACTTTGAATGCTTCGGCATGCTAAGTTTGTTTCCCCTTTTGATTAATTCATGTTTGCTTGCCGCCGCTTCCTCCAATCCAGTCTCCGCCTTGCCCACCCCCAGGAGCCATGGCTGTGCCAGTCAAATTTTTCTTCCCGGACTCCTCGGAGATTTGGAGGGTGTGATTCGGAAAATTTGCTTATCTTTCATCTTCATGCCACCTGCCTCTTTCTGTGTGTGCATGTGAGTGTGTCGGTCCTGTGTTATCCATCACACCATACGGTTCTGCACATCTCTCCGGGAAATTGAAACCAATTCATCTCAATTGCATGCAGAAAGCTGTAAACATCCTCGAGGCAAGGGAAGCAGAATCAGGAAGCTGTGACCTAAAGAAACTTGCACTCAACAGGATCGTTTTATGCCGCGCGGCTGCTAAATGGTTGTACTCAAAAAGTTGGAGGCGGCACATTGCCGCGCATGAATTGGCGTGCAGAGAGAGTAGAGACTGGAGCAAGGGATGAGTTTCAGATTTTTATTATTATTATTATTATTAATCACAGTCAGATATTTGACTGGTAGATGGTGTTTTGTAATTCAAGATCTAGCCAAGGTCTTGGGAATTGCAGAGGTATCTTCACAGGATTCTTGCTGTTGCAAGCAACATGGTCTTCTGGAGCTGAGCTGATGTTATTTGCTCAATGCTTAGAGTGCCCAGGTGTTTCTTAAGACTTCTAAGCACTGCTCCGAGGGCTCCCATGGGAACTGGCATGATGGTCACCACCTTCTCCCAGAGGCACTCTAACTCTATTTGTAGGTCTTGGTATTTGGTGATCTTCTCCTGTTCTTTCTTTTCTGTTCTGCTGTCTCCTGGGATGCAGTGTCAATGATCCAAACCCTATTTTTAGGGTTTTTTTTACAGTGGTGATATCAGGGGTGTTATGCTCCAGGCGTTTATCTGTTTGTAATCGGGAAGTCCCGAAGAATATTTATTTCATTATTCTCCATCTTGTTGTCTGGTTTGTGCTCCCATGAATTTCTGGCTGATGCTGTCAAGTAAGCCATACTTCTTGCAAAGATGGGCCATTGGCCTGGATGGGCCTTGGGCATAATCCAACATGGCTTCTCTTATGTTCTCATCTCAGTGCAACATAGCAGCAACTCTACTGCCACTTTCCAACAAATAGGACAGATGGACTCCCGTTCCAACTGTATCTGAAGAAGTGAGCACTGACTCACGAAAGCTCATTCCCTGCCACATGTTTGGTTAGTCTTTAAGGTGCTGCTGGACTCTTGCTCTTTTCTATGGCGTTATGTCCCATGGGAGTCCCACCCCTCCTCAAACTCCACACTCCCCAGACTCCACCCCCAGAATCTGGAGCTGGAAACTGTGCATTGAGTAGAGAGAGCAAAATTCATGGCTGCTCACGTACCGTCATGCCTACCTTGGTGGCCGGCTCACTGCTGTGGCCTCGACTCGATACTTGGGGGAGGGCTTTGATTTAGAAATTCTTTCACTTGCCAGCAGAAAGTAGGTTCAGAAGGTGTCGGTTGGCTCTGTCTACCCCAGGTGTTCCGGATAATAGGGGCCGTCAGGGCTATTTTTGAGCAGGAACGCACAGGAACGGAGTTCCGGCTGGCTTCCAAGTTGGCCACGCCCAGCAGGAACTCATTAGCATAACAGGCCACACCCAACAGCAGGAACTCATTAGGATTGGCTACATTAGGGGTGTGTGGCCTAACATGCAAAGGAGTTCCTG
>NW_015175541.1:0-241 GCF_001447785.1 Gekko japonicus | reverse complement strand
GGGTGTGGCCTATTATGCTAACGAGTTCCTGCTGGGCTTTTTCTACACAAAGAGCCCTGGGGGCCGTCATTGAAAAACCTTGTCCATGTGCACCCTGCTCCCTGCCCTCGAGTAGCACCTAGCTCAGCCTGCCCATGGCAGCTTAGGAAATCCCTGGAGGCTTGGGGACGGAGTCTGGAGAGGGTGGGGTTTAGGAGAGGAGGGAGCTCAGAGAGGATGTGATGCCATAAAGCCTACCAGA
>NW_015175540.1:50302-50776 GCF_001447785.1 Gekko japonicus | reverse complement strand
AAAATATAGCTTGGGTCCACCAGAGCAGGAGATCCCCAGCCATGGAAACTGTGAGCACCTGCTAACCCTTTTACTGGCACCTAATACTTTGTTAGAAAGTAGGAGAGGCCAAGTGGGGTTTTGCCCAGCTGATGTAAAGGGAAGAACCAGGTTAGATGCCTGAAAAACGAAGACAGATACTGCCCAGTGAGGGGTTTCTTAGCTAGCTCTAGATTCTTAGATTTTGTGGTTGTACCCACCACTTTGTGTCCCAATTACAAAGGTACGGACAAGCTCAAAAAGGTTGCAGACTCCTGGACCAGTTCTGGTCACCACACCTCAAAAAGGACATTACAGCATTGGAAAAAGTGCAGAAAAGGGCAACGAGAATGATAAAAGGGTTGGAACACTTTCCCTATGAAGAAAGGTTAAGGCGCTTGGCGATCTTTAGCTTGGAGAAACGACGGCTGAGGGGTGACATGATCGCGGTTTACA
>NW_015175540.1:2529-49965 GCF_001447785.1 Gekko japonicus | reverse complement strand
TGGGAGGGCTTCTAGTGTCCTGGCCCCACTGATGGACCTCCTGATGACACCTAGTATTTTTGGCCACTGTGTGACAGAGTGTTGGACTGGATGGGCTATTGGCCTGATCCAATATTGGCTTCTCTTATGTTCTTATGTACTGCAAAGCGACTTTGTGTGACTTTGATTTCATCCCTCCCATTGCAGTCTGAAATGTCCACTGCCAAATGCTGCTCTTGGGGGGACCAGCCTACAGGGGGCAGCATTTTGTAATGCTGTGGGAAGATGGAGGCAAGAACACTGTATTCCATGAAAAGAAAACCTATCACCCGCAAGAGCCCACTGGTGGATCCGATACGATAACATTATTTTTCAGGATGAATCTATTCAGCAACCATTATTGTTCGTTTTAAATTATAACAACTGAATGAATGATGTTTATTTGCGGTCAAAGACCATTTATCAAAATATTACATGGTCGTTAAATACAAGCCAATTAGCTTTCAGCTCTAAAAATAAACATGTCACCTTAAATAAACATGTAAAATCATTAAAATGTTAAAAGGAGAAAAATTGAACAGTCCATTATATCAAAATAATTATGAGATGTTTAAAAACTAAACTACTTATGAATCATGCAAAGGTAAATGAGGATTCTACTTGATCCACTTCTTATTGTGAAATTTTACCAGTTCCAAGCAGAATTTTGCTATTTGTCTGTAAATCTGCTGATTTTCCTCTATTAAAAGTCTCTCTAGATCAGCACTATCTGCATCAAGTGCTGGTCTATCCAAGAGGGGGGAATTATAACAATTACAATTCAGTAGTGGTAGTAGTTCAACATTTTCCACTGAAAAAAAGAATACATAGTAAATAGTGCTTGGGATCTCTCTTTTAAGGTCTTACAAATAGGGTGTTGGGATCTGGGTGTGTTTTTTTACTCTTCTGCTAAACAGGCATTCTCTTTCCATACATGGAAATTAGAGGCTACTTCAGATGGCTAAACACTCTCTTGTCCAGCATCTGGGGCGGGCTATGATACTAATTGTAGTCAGCTTTTTAGCCACTAGGCATATCCAAACAACAGCCATGTTGTGCTATGTGTTCATGAATGTTCTACAGAATTCACTAAAGCCCAGAGGATATGCCATAGCAAAACTTTCTGTAATGGTACAGTGTGACTTTCTATAAAAATACACAAGAGAGCCGGGGTGGGTAGCGGTAGACCAAAGTTTAAAGCCCTTCTCACTCTGCCATTGAAGCTTGCTTTGAGCAAATCACTCTCTCTCTCAGCTACCCGGCCTCATACGATTGTTGTGAGGACGGTTCCCATTGGGTCCCCAGTGAAAAGAATGGTACTAATCACCACTTATCTGGTCAGGTAATAAAATGTTGGCATCAGAGCAATCAAGGCAGCTCCAGAAATCCCAACATCAATTTGTCCTCATGGCCCAGTTTAATAAACAACTGCAGTAGCCGTTCATTAATCACTTATGTACTTCCTCCCTGAAGATTTCAGACTGTGGCTACACCTATGCTAAATGGGTTGCTCAAATCCAGGTACACTGAAGGCCTTGAGAGCCAGTTTGGTGTCGTGGTTAAGTGTGTGGACTCTGATCTGGGAGAACCGGGTTTGATTCCCCACTCCTCCGCTTGCACCTGCTGGTGTGACCTTGGGTCAGTCACAAGCTCTGGCACAGCTGTCCTTGAAAAAGAGCAGTTTGTGTCAAGAGCTCTCTCAGCCCCACCCACCTCACAGGGTGTCTGTTGTGGGGAGGGGAAGGGAGAGGAGTTTGTAAGCCGCTCTGAGACACCTTTGGGTTGTGAAGGGCGGGGTATAAATCCAATTTCTTCTTCTTCTTCTTCTACAGGGTGATGGCAAGCCTTTCCTGGACTGGGACTTCATAGGACAGCATTGTGGTCTTATGATATAGCTGATCTCCATGCCTATGTACTTGAAGGTATTCTGAGACATGAAGAAGTAGTCTCTGAACCCATGGTTGTCCCATTCCTGCAGGTCACTCATGGACCACCAGAAATATCATGCCTCTTCCATGAGAAGCTGTGACATGCTAAGAGAGATTTGGGAAGCTCTGAGTTTAAGCAAACTTTGGACAGCAAAAGTAAGTTGTGCCACAGACTCCT
Source organism: Gekko japonicus (assembly GCF_001447785.1). Taxonomy (NCBI): domain Eukaryota; kingdom Metazoa; phylum Chordata; class Lepidosauria; order Squamata; family Gekkonidae; genus Gekko; species Gekko japonicus. The sequence goes on along the minus strand of NW_015175540.1, from coordinate 47,841 downwards.
CTAGGCTGGACGTCTGGGCCTCCATCAGTGACAGCTGCTACTGTAAGCAGGTCCCTGAAAAAGCTACAACAGTAGTGTAGTGTGCTACTGAGCTTAATAAGCCAGTTTGATTTGTTAATCTAACCTGGTCTGTGCATGGTTGGTCTTGCTGTCACTTCTACGGCAGAAAGCATAGCTGGTATTCTCAGGGATGACAAGGAGAAAGCTGGCCCCCGCAAGCATGCCAAACTTTATTTCTGCTGCGGTTGGAGATTATGCAGTCTTGGCAGCCCGTAGAAAAAACCTTTAGAACAGAGATGGTGCCAAAAGTGAAAATTTCTATTGGCCCCTATCTACTTGGTAACACTCATCCAACAAGTCTGCTACTCACTGTGGTTGCACTTAGCTGTATACCACAGCACTGCAAGTTCTGGTCAGAATTCTAGTGACAGCAAGACCAAATAGTAACAGAAAATAATCAAGTAAAAGCATACAGAACACATCAAGTAAAAGCATACAGAAGCCCATGGACACTGAACCACATACACATACAAAACCTTTATTGGCATTGAAAGGATAAGACATCATGGAAATACAGCAAAATACTGAGATGCACTTGGCTATTCAAGCCTCGTCTTCTGATTGCACGATATAAACATTTTGCAACAGACTCCAGTATTTCACAGTTAGAATTAAACCGAAGAAAGTGAACAATTGAGTCATCAGAATGTCAGCTCTCACCCTCTAGAAGTGGAGTAATAAAACGAGATTGAATATCCCTATAAAGGGGGCAATGAAGTATGGTGTGTGTAGTGGATTCTATATCTTTTAGATAACAAGGACAGAGTCTGTCTACATATGGGATCCGGCGGTACCTCCCTAAAAGCACCTCTGATGGCAGGACACTGAACCAGTAGACCAAACTTCAGTGTAGAGACAATGAGGAATTTCACATTACCCTTTTAAAGCCGGTTTGAAGCCGTTTTCGATCCGTCGTAGAGTAAACCGGTATAGGGCTGCCATTTCACACATGGCTTTCCCCTATCGGTAAACAGCTGGATCTGAAGCGGTTTGCCATTTCAGACTGCATTGCTTCGCCCGCGCGGGCAATCTTCGGCTTTTTTAAAACTTTCACATTAGAGCGCTATAGCGCTATAACACAACACTCCAGGCATTCCAATGGGGTTGCTATAATGCTGTTCTGCTGTTAAGTTATAGCGCTATAGCGCTCTAAAGCGAACGTTTTTTTTAAAAAAGCCAGAGATCGCCCGCGCAGGCAAAAAACGGCGGGGAAAAGTGTTTCTGATCCGGAAGAAGAAACTGAAGACTACTTGGAAGTGGTTTACAGGTAAAACGGTTCAGCCCCGTTTCCTGAATGGGACAGAAGCATTTTTGTGTGAAAGTACAAATATATTCCGGTAGGGAACCGGTTCTAAAACGGTTCTGTCTGAAATGTCAGACCAGAAACCGTTTGGGAACCGTTCCTGAACCGGAATATGTCGCCTGTCTGAAATTACTCAATGTTCCACTGCTGGAACAGGCAAAACCATGAGAATTTTGTAATTATATGCCATTAAGTAACTTCTGACTTATGGTGACGCTGTGAATGAAAGGCCTACAAAATGTCCTCTCATTAACAGCCTCACTGAGGTCCTGCAAACTTCAGGCCATGGATTCCTTTATTGAACTAGTCCATCTCAGGTTGGACCATCCTCTTTTCCCATTGCCTTCAAGTCTTCCTGTCATCATTGCCTTTTCCAATGAGTCTTGTTTTCTCATGATATGACCAAAGTACGTATGATAAATATAAAACTGCCTTATACCGAATCAGACCACTGGTCCATCCGGGTCAGTATCACCTACTCAGACTGGCAGCAGCTCTCCAGGGTCTCAGGCAGAGGTCATTGGCATCACCTCCTACCAGATCCTTAATTGGAGATGCCAGGGATTGACCCTAGGCCCTTCTGCAGGCCAAGATGATGCTCAGTCACTGAGCCATGGCAACTCCCCAATACAAGAGACTTAGTTATTTTAGCTTTTAAGAACCCACTTATTTGTCTTTTTGGTGGTCCATGGTTTCCATAAAACTCTCCTTCAATACCACATTTCAAATGTCAGCTTTCTTAATTGTCCACATCCATATACAGTAATGAAGAATACCATAGTATTAATTATCTTGATCTTGGTCCGCAGCAACACTTCTTTACACCTAAGGGTCTTTTTCTCGTTCCCGGAGCTGGCAACCTTACTCCCTACCCCACTTTAGCTAAGAAGGACCTGGAAGCCCTTCCAAGCACACTGGATTGTTATCAGACCCATTACCTTTCCCTTTTATGGGCTTAAATAAAAACTTATCTTGCATTTACAACTCAATATTTTCAGATTCTCTTGCATTTGGTGTGTGTGCTCTCTCTCTCTCTCTCTCTCTCTCTTTCTCTCATTGATCAAACCCCATAATTATATCAGGAATTAAGCACAATAAAGTGCCATTTTATGATGAGACTACCAGGTTCCTACGGGAAACCATCAAACACTTCCATCCAAGACTTGTCTGATGACCCCATGGGATCTCCCCACACCCAAGACCAAATGAATGACTGGTACTTATGAGTCGCTAATCTGACATTCAAGTCAACTCAAGGATATCCAGAATAATGTAGAACTGCCTGGTAAATCCATCATATCATTAATCAGCCACACAGCTTCTTCTCCTGCCCCATTAGCATCTCCCTCTCAGGGTGACTTGTAATGGGAAAAATTGTTCCTGCCACTGGTAGAAAAGGATGCAAATTTGAGGTATAAAAGGACTCCATTTTAGACCACCAGATTAGGTTCATTTTTGCCCTAGAACAGTAGAGACCACCAAAACTCTCAACAACACTCATTCCTGAGGATCAGTCATCATATAGATCTTGCTCATTCACTGTCTTCCCTGTCCCAGCCATCCCCAATCTCAACCCAGTTGCCCCACATCTTCACCCCTGGTTCTCTTGCTCACCCTCTCCTCTCTTCTACTCTCTTTTCACCTCCAATATACCCCCCTCCCTTCTTCCCCAACCAGGCTCTCCTGCTTCCCCCTCCTCAATCTGCTCTTCCTGAAGGTTCCAAATTTTCATTCTGCTCCGTTTGCCCCTTTCCCCCTCTTTCTTTTGGCTCTCAGCCTGATTCTCCCCTCCCCAGACTTTCTGGTCAGCCTGACCCCCATTTATCACCGCCATTGTAACACTGTTTTATTTGTAGTTGAACTATGTTTTCTGTAAAGATACATAATTCCACAGTGGGGGAGCCTGCAGTAGGAGAAAACAGACTGGGGTTTATGTTCACAAAGTGGTCTTTGACAGCATGTTTTATTACAGAAACCTTGTCTTTTAAAATAGGTGGGCCCTACTCTGGAGATGTAACAGAGGATGCATTCAGACAGGGCATTTAAGCTGGTATAGAAGCTGGTTAGAAACGGAGTACTTATGCGCAATCACACGCACAAGATCTGCCTTCCGACCCTAACCGTTGCCAATCATCGCAAACACCCCTTAAACTGGTGTAGTTTGCCACTAGGTACCCAAGTGGTGTTATCCTGAGTGCTCTGGTTCTAGCCACTTTTTCCCTGTTTGATCGCTCTCCGCCGGTGTAGAGCCACTTCCTCTGGGAAGCCCTAGGCTTCTGCTTTTTGCCCACCATTTTTTTTTAGCCTCAGCGATATGCGCTTGGGCAAAGCTTCGCCCCGGCATTAATAAAACAAAAAAAAAGGTGATTAGTTTTAGGCTTCGGACGGGTCCGGGACCTCACAGAGGCCCTTTTCGTTGTAAAAGTTTAAAGGGCAGTGTTCCTTCAGGGCATGCTTTTCGGGACCAGGTGTTCTGCGCCTGCGTGATGGCTACCTATGCGCATGCGCAAAATGTAAAATAATAATTTTTAAGGAACCCGCCAATGCACGCTGTTGCGCGTCTAGTGTGGACGCCCGGGAGCGATGTGTTGCGTGGTGAGGAAGGTGAGTGTGACCGCGCTTGCCCTGGATCAAATTAGTCCACTTGGAACCGGAGCAGTTTAAACCGCTCCCGGCAGGCCGTCTGACCGCACCCAGAGAGTGGAAAGCAATCCCCATCTTATTCCTTTAAGGGAGGAAAGTTTGAGGAAAAAGCCAAGCACTGCCAAAAATGTGGGTACTGAAGACTACTGCTCAGTTCAGTTACTTCTCAATGATCAGAAGGTAGGTTCTATGGTGCTGGAGAAGACTCTTGAGAGTCCCTTGGACTGCAAGAAGATCAAATCAGTCAATCCTAAAAGAAATCAACCCTGACTGTTCCCTGGAAGGCCAGATAATGAAACTGAAGCTCAAATACTTTGGCCACCAAATGAGAAGGGAGCACTCCCTGGAGAAGACCACGATGCTGGGAAAGATTGAAGGTCAAAGAAGACGGGGACGGCAAAGGATGAGATGGTTAGACAGTGTCATAGTTGCAACGAACATGAAATTGAGCAAACTTCAGAGGACGGCAGAAAACTGGAGGGCCTGGCAAGATATTGTCCATGGGGTCGCGAAGAGTCTGACTCGACTGTGTGACTGAACAACAAAGGTTCTTAGCAAAACAGTGTAACATGAGAACCCTTGAATTTAGGTTTCAAGAACACCCACTGAGGACCCAGTCAGAACATGGCTAAGGAATTAGAAGTTTAGAGGCTTTAGCTGAGAAGAAGAAAGACTTCCAGCTGCAGAGAGGCCAATGTGTCATAAAGGTCATTTGCTAAGTTGTGGTTAAGAACTGGACACAGTGAGTTACTGAAAAGCCCTCAGGTAAGTATCTGGATGAGAGAAAAAAAGAGTAGTGAAAAATATGTCATTAAACGGGACAGTGTATCTAAGCGGGTCTTTTGCATGAATATCTGGAAAACTGGGGGTTTATGCAAAGTAGTTTTTTAGACTAGAAGATGCTGTTGATTAAAGCGACATGCAAAGGTAGACTGGAGGGAGCTGGAACAGGAGCGGTAAGGAATTGCTAAAATCTTACGTCTTTGCTTCACATGTACATGGAAAATTATGTTGGCCTTGGCCAAGACGTGGTCAGAACACGCACAGAAAAGACAACTTCAAGGGGATGGTGCAACCAAACTTTTGACACTGTGATTGAAAGCAACATTTTTCTTTAAAGCAGACCACCTACACAATGAAAGCTCTAAACAGTCAAGGGAGAAAGAAGGGAAGGGACAAGAATGGAAGCTGAAAAATCTGTAGTTAAACTGGCCCATCTGTCTATGAGAATCTCTTGCAGAAGTGTCTGGAAAATGGAGGGGGGGCAGCTTATGCAAAATAATTATTTAGGCACAACAACTGCAGACATTTCCCTCCCATCTGTCTCCAGAGAGGATGCATCAATCATGGTGGGAAGAAGTATTTTTAAGATTAAGAACATAAGAACATAAGAGAAGCCAATGTTGGATCAGGCCAATGGCCCATCTAGTCCAACACTCTTGTCACACAGTGGCCCAAAATACCAGGTGCCATCAGGAGGTCCAACAGTGGGGCCAGGGCACTAGAAGAAAAAGAAGAAGAGATTGGATTTATACCCCGCCCTTCACTTGGAGTCTCAGAGCGGCTTACAAACTCCTTTCCCTTCCCCTCCCCACAACAGACACCCTGTGAGGTGGGTGGGGCTGAGAGAACTCTGACACAAACTGCTCTTTTTCAAGGACAGCTGTGCCAGAGCTTGTGACTGACCCAAGGTCACATCAGCAAGGTGCAAGTGGAGGAGTGGGGAATCAAACCCGGTTCTCCGAGATTAGAGTTCGCGCACTTAACCACTACACCAAACTGGCTCTCAATTGGCTTAAATTTGGCTAGCACAGCATCTAAAATGCAACCATCCCACACTGGTCATGCCGAATAATGGTTTAGATCCAGCCAGTAAACAGTGTATCTACTGTGGTATTCATGACTCCATGATTTCAAACTGACACAGGTGCATGGAAGGGTATGGATAGTGAAGCCTGACTTCATTATATAGAAAGAAAAAGGGATGGAATAAAACGGGGGAGATATACATCCTTCCTTAATTTTTCCACAGCAGAAAAGCTTATTGGATCCAATCCAGTACTGTGCTAACAGGAAGTTGTTATGCGATGTCCTTATTATTGCAGTTCTGCAGGGCCTGCAAGACAGAGCTCTTCCACCAGGCTTTTGGTTGAGGCAGCGGATGTCCCCGCCAATCTCCCACCAGTGGCCTGAATCTAAACAGACAACGGGGTACCTACTGTTGTACTCTATAAACAATCTGACATCTGATCGAAGAACATCTGACAATTTTATAATTATACGGTATCTTATGATTTTATGTGTAAATTGTTATTTTAATACTGTTTTAATTGTATATTAAGTATTGTACACCACCCTGAGCCCATTGGCGAGGGTGGTATATAAACCTAATAAAATAAATAAATAAATAAATAAATGGCATTTTATCATTTTACTCTGTTTTAAATTTTTATTTTAAAGTTGTTTTAACTGTATTATATTAAGACTGATGTAAATTGTCCTTGTGGGGAGGGGGGGGTAAATAAATCAAATAAATAAATAAATAAATGTGAAAATATTATCTAAGGACTCAACACTCTAAATAGGAATAAGATAGAAAACAATAATTATTGTGTTGGGGTATATTATGGATGAATTATTTTTGATATGAAATTGTATGTTTGTAAATATTTGTCTAGTAATTAATAGATTTAATATTTTATGAATGTCTTAACAAGTCCCCTACTAGTATTTTTTTTAAAAATTAAACTGAAAAGCTTCAAACACTTTCACTTTTTCTCACAGAGATGGTACTCATTATAAATGGCAACAATCAGATATGCCCAATAAGGGAAATAGGCAGTGCTGGAAGGTAAACTCATTCCATAAACAGTCCATAATTTTCTAGTACCACAGGAAAAAAACCCAGCAGTATAATGAAGCAAAGTGAAAAGTAATCTTATAGAAACAGCATCAGAAGGGATCCCTCAAGGGTCACCTAGTCCAACCCCATGCAGGAAATTCACAGCTACCTCCCCCCTTCCACTCCCCCAGTGACCCCTGCTCTATGTACAGAGGAAAGCAAAAAACCTCCAGGATCCCTGGGCCAATATGGCCTGCAGGAAAATTCCTTCCTGACCCCCAAAGTGGTAATTGGCATTACCCTGGGCGTATAAGAAAGGGCCACAAGAGCCAAGCACTGGTTCATCACCTTCCTGCCCTCCCTCTCTCAATCTGCCTAAATTTCCAGAATCTTTATTGCTGTCAGATGGCCATCTAGCTTCTACTTAAAAACCTCCAAAGAAGAAGAAGAGCCCACAACCTCCCAAGGAAGCCTGTTCCACTGGGGAACCGCTCCAACTGTCTAGAAGTTGCTCCTATGCTTAGCTGAAAACTCTATTGACTTAATTTCAACCTGTTGGTTCTGGTCCAACCTTCTGGGCCAACAGAAAACAAATCTACTCCATCCACTATTTGACAGCTCTTCAAATACTTGAAGATGGCTATTGTATCACCTCTCAATTGTCTCTTCTCCAGGCAAAACATTCCCAGCTCCTTCAACCCTTTCTCATAGGACTTGGTTTCCAGACCTCTTGCCATCTTTGTCGCCCCCTTCTGGGCATGTTCCACCATATCAACATCCTTCTTCATCTATGGTGCCCAAAATTGAACACAGTACTCCAAGCACAGGACACAATAGTTCTGTTGATGCAGCACAAAATCATATTTGCCTTTTCAGCTACGACCTCACACTGGTGATGCATGTTCAGCGTATGATCAAATAAGACCCCTAGATCTTTTTTGCATGTGCTACTCCAAAACAAGTCTCCCTCATCCTATAATTGTGCAGTTGGTTTTTCCTACCTAAATGCAGAACTTTTATTTATCTCTATTGAAATTCATTTTGTTAGTTTTAGCCCAGTTACCCAGCCTGCCAAGACCATCCTGAATCTTGATTCTTTCTTCTACTCTACTTGCTAACCCTCCCAGATCAGTGTTATCTGTAAATTAAATGAACATCTGTGACGGACTGCACTTTTAAAAGCTTAATTTCTCACAGAGCCAGAGACCCTTGAGTGACAAGCTGCTCCAAGCAATCTGACTGGTTAGAATCCGCTGGGCAGAGAAAGACTTCTGAACTGGATGCTGAGGAGAATTCACTCTGATTTCACCCCTAGCTGAGAAGAGTTGAGTACTGACAGATTCAGAATTCAGCCCTAACAGAGCAGTTTAACACAGACAGGAGAACTCGGGCCAAGGAAAGGGGATAGGTCTTCTAGAGAGAGAAAAAAATTCCCTACCCAGTTAAACAGGGAGTTAGCTCTGATGAGTACAGAGATCCCTGGTCTGGTGTGGTAAGAAACAGCCTTTGGAGACCTGAAGAGTCAGTTACAAACTCAAGATGAGTACTGGTGTTTCAAGAGAAGGGGGTTTGGGTACTGAAAAGAGTGCATCAGCCTTCTGGAAACCAAAAGTGTTAGAGAATACTCAAAAGAAAGTGTATTTTAATATTTGGGGCAAACACCGGAACAAAAGCCTCTCGATATAAAGGTTTAAGTCACTGTGGCTGCGGTCACACATGGGAGAAAATGCGGGCGGGAAGCGAGGCTGTTTTCCCCAGGCTGCAATGACGCACATTTGCGCAATCACACTTCCGGCCGCGCCCCCCGCAGTTCCGGCTACTAGAAGATTTTACCCAGTGGCTTTTTTCCACGCTCCTGCGGCGCGATACGACGCCCCGCTGACAACTCCGGGACACTGGACAGATATGTCTGTCTGATATCCGTGGGGGAATTGCACTGTTGTCACCGCTTTTGGTACGTATGATTGCACCCTGTGAAAAGCTTAAGACACTCCCATTAGCCTGAAAGATAAGAACTAAAGTCGTGCATGTACTGGTTTTACCTCAGAAATTTCAACCCCTGATTCCACCTGACCTTACCACTCTAAGTTAAATAAAAATATTTCGTTATTTTTGAATTTCAAAACACCTTGATTGCCATTTCAAGTTGTTTGCGTTAAAGCAGGCTCCTTCCCTCAGGTTCCTGGGCTGAGCCAACAGCCAAAATATCGTACTGCGACAGGTGGGACAGCCAGAGTTCTTCAGGCAAAGAAGAAAACACATTAGTAGGGTGGCTCAGTCAGTGAAGGGAACGAAAAGCAGGGAAAATCTTGCCTCTGAGGGAGGGAAGAGGACGGGGCATCTTAGCATCTCTTCTATTCCTTTAACATCCTTATAAATGAGTTGGTTGAACAAATAAGGCCCAGGACAGATCAGTGAGGCACTCCACTTGTCACTCCCCTCGAAGAGGATGAGGAACCATTTACAAGTGCTCTCTGGGTGTGATCTGTCAACCAGTTACAAATCCACCTAACAGCAGCAGAATCCAAACTACACTTTACCCATGTAACAAGAATATCAGATGGAACCTCATCAAAAGCCTTAATGAAATCAAGATAAACTATATCCACAGCACTCCCCTGATCCAACAAAGTCATAACTCTCTGAAAAAAAGAGATAAGTTTTGTCTGACATGCTTGTTTTTGAGGAACAATCTCAATTTGCTCCTTAAATTCCTGGATTGGTGGCTTCATGAGAGCCACTTGTAACGTGGTATTTACAACGATGGAGTCCTTCCCCGCATATTGCTCCCATAGAAGAAGTGTCACCCTTCCCTTAGTCTTGCCCTGAAATGGAACTGTATGTGCCTCTGAAGCTGAAGATCAGAATCTACAAACACGAGTGGCTCTGGAATCGAGCTTTTAACAGTGATCCCCTAAACTCAGTATCTAAACACAAGATCCATAAGATATACTAAATGAAGGAACAGATCTATGCTACAGCTCACGTCCTATACAACAAATGCCCAATATCCAAAAATGAAGCACACAAGCTTTACAGCTATATGGTACTTATGTACTTGTCTGAAACTAATTCTTGATTCACGTTATGTCGCTTTTCTATGACAGTGAAATCTATCCCCCCAAAATAGTTATGAGGCAAGGTAAGGTAAAGGTAAAGGTTTCCCTTGCTCGAAAGCCAGTTGAATCCAACTCTAGGGTTGCGGTGCTCATCTCCGTTTCACAGCCGAAGAGCCAGCACTGTCCAAAGACGTTTCCGTGGTCATGTGGCCGGCATGACTAAAGGCGCACAGAACGCTGTTACCTTCCCACCAAAGTGGTACCTATTTATCTACTTGCAATTAATTGCTTTCGAACTGTTAGGTTGGCAGGAGCTGGGGTCAGAGACGGGAGCTCACTCCGTCAAGCGACACCAGGGTCTTGAACTGCTGAACTACCGACCTTCCGGTCTGCAGTTCAGCGTCTTAACCACTGAGCCACCGCAGCCCCTTACGAGGCAAGGTAGTAACTACAATAGTCAGAAGCTGGGGGAGGGGGGGCTTTTAGTTTGGGTAAGGGCACTCTGCTTCTCCAAGATGAGCCATGGAGAAGCTAAAATCAAGACCTTGAAGCAACCAAGGGAAAATATACACTTACCAAAGTCAGAATATCTAGTGTAAAAAAGTAGGAAATTTTGAATCGGGAGTATTGTTTTGTTTGTGCTCCCGTGAGGGTGACTGTGGGGGTGGTAGAATACCTTAAAGAAACACCTTAAAGGAGGAAAGCCCTCTTCTTAGGGAAGAACTTATGGCATTACAACTACTTTTAGTAAAGACAGTCAACCAGAACATTCAATATTCAGATAACTGGTAGGTTACTGAAGCAGAAAGTAGGTGACAGAAGTTCACATAAAGGAGACCTGGAAACTAATTGGGTCTGAAATGATGACACTGTACATGTCACATAGTTTCAGTAAAAATTAAGGCACCAAGATATGACATCAGGAGAGCAAGTACTGATCGCTCAGTCATGGTTAAGAGATCAGGACCAAACAGACACTCCCTCTTCCTGCAATTCTTTTTTTTAAAGTCTTTTTATTGGTTTTTCAAAAATAAAGAACAAAAAAGAAATTGAATACTCATATATATAACACAACACGAAACAATAAATCACAGATTAAATATCTTATCTTTTTCACTTACTACAATGATTATTACTTTTAAATCTTGATGTGTATTTCCAACTTAAAAAGAGAAACAAAAAAGAAACAATTCCTTGTTAAGGCCACTAATTAGTCAGAATAACACTGTTTTCAGTGAGCTAATAGTGACATTAAGATTCTGTCATTCTATCCAATTTGCTATTCTTATGGGTTATTTAAGATCACATCAATAAAGTTGTCCAATATTGCAACCGCCCTCATTATCAACTCTAGAAGGTATAGGAGAAAAAAACCATTTGAGAACAGCTGTCATCTTATATAAAAACAATGATGTACCCAGATACCAACTACATTCTTCATTTAACTTCTCATTCCTTCACCTTGTGGGTATTAAATAAGATATGTCAAAGACTGTTCACTCACAGGTCTAACCCATAAATACATAGTTCCTTTCTTAATCAACTTCCAATCACCTAATCTTAAGATTTACCCATTTCTTTCCTATTTTTACCTCTATGGTATCATCAATGTCTCTTCATCCTGTTAAACATATTATACCATCATAGCTATTAATATACTACAATGACTCATATTTCTTTAAGATTATCAATATATGCTCGTTTCAAATAACCTTTCAGGTATTCTCAAACCCTCTATTTCCTCCCTTCCTACTATTCTCTTTTATTGGGTTAGTTGTAATATCACTTCCCAGCTAACTATACCATCAACCTATCTTCTTGCAATTCTTTATGTACACGAGGGCTTCCATGACTTTTCCAGGGCGAAAGGGTACACAGACACTGAGGTAATGTAACAGATGAACCTCCTGGTAAGGGAAACTTTTTTTTTTTTTAAATGGACACATGGAAATGAAGGGTCTCTGTCTGTTTCGAAGCAGGGTCTCTTCTATATTGCACCTAAAGCCAGAGTGCATTTATCTATGAGTTAGTGCAATGATTTGCCGTATCAAGGCTTTCCACAAAGCATGCATTTATCATAACAGTATAAAACCAGAGCCAGGCTAGGAAACCCCCAGTCTAAGTGAATTCCTAGTTCTTAGAAGCCTGAATTTTTCTCCCTCCATTGCAGTCTTCAAGCAGATTCAGGTATCTGTCAAACGACACCACTCCATTTACTTGTCAGCACTTAGAAAGCAATCTTCATCTAAAACCACTGGTACTTATTAGGACTATAAGATCCACATACCTGAACTTACCTTGTCTTTAAAACACACAAACAGCTTTAACAAGCCATCTTAACCGTAGAACAAAAATTCATGTTGGCTTTTAGGAGAAAGCTGAACTAGAAAAGTGAGACCATCTGAATGTTTTCCTTGGCACTTTGGCAACAGCATACTTATATGGTCTATCATTCCTTCCCATGTCTTATTTAAGTCTAAACATATGCTCAGAGAAAAATACCTCGAGAAAGTAAAGTTTGAAACAAGATATTATATTTTTGTGCAGAGGCAAGAAATCCTAACTAAAATAACCATGAACCTGCAAACCAACGCACACAAAAAGGTTTATAAAAAAAGAATGTTTACCCGTGAGCTGGATCCAGGGCTATTGCTCTTGGCTGGTCAAGGTCTTGCCAAAAGAGAACTTTTCTAGATGTTCCATTGAGATTAGCAACTTCTATCCTATTCGTTTCAGAATCCGTCCAGTACAATTTTTTCCCAATCCAGTCACATGCCAGTCCATCCGGGGAAACCAGACCCGAAACAATGACATTCTGTACCACATTACCACTTTGGTTAAAATATGTCTGTTTGATGGCTTCTTCGCTCACATCTGTCCAATAAATGACACCTTGTGAATACAGGAAGTCAACTGCAGCAGCATCCTCTAAACCACTGACAACAATAGTAGACTCCACTCCACCAGCGTCCACCAGTCTGACATCTCGACGGTTAGCAAAGAGCAACAGAGGAGAAGCTATGGAAGAAAAGAATACAACGTTATAAATATCTTTCTATTTGTCAACATTCCCTTAATAAAGTAGAACAGTGATACGACAAAACCCTCTGGTTTTGCTACGCAAGCACGGAATCTGGTGGTGTCTGCTAAATGCAAGAATTTTTTCCCTTAATAAAGTAGAACAGTGATACGACACACGGTTAATAAAACCCTCTGGTTTTGCTATGCAAGCACGGAATCTGGTGGTGTCCGCTAAATGCAAGGATTTTAAAAACAAAATGAAAAGCAAACTACTAGTCTTTCATGACTTGGGAGGTGGACAAGTTATTTTGCCCTATATGAGGCATTTCACCTAACATTTCCCAAGGATGCCCCTTAAAGTTCTATCAACAGGATGTCTGAAACTCCTGGAGACACCTCCCTATAAAGGCCCATCACAGCCCGATGTTGCTGGGGTTCGGAAAGCACTACAAAACCTTATTCAAGGTACTTTGCAATCCCACAAAGATTAGGTTGACCCTTCCCTTTCCTACAAATCAGAGTCCAGCATGAACATGCTCACTTGCAAAGTTCATAATTTTTTTCCTGATACAACTGCATATATAAATATTTCAATTACTAACATTAACATTTTAATGGTCATATACCTGGATGCCAGAACCCCCTCTTCCACCCCAATTCTGAAGCCATTGGGCCAGATACCCTCCTTACTCTTGGGACAGAGGAAAGCAGGGATGCCACCATTGGGGTTGGGGGAGCCCCACAGTAAACCAGTCAAAAATTTCCCCCGCAGGGTTTACAGTCCATCCTGAACCAGGGGGATGGAGCTGGGGGTGGTGGTGGCAGTGATTCTTTTTTTAAAAATTACAATTTTATTAATATATAACAAAGAAGGCAACAAACATCAGCTAACAGGTAAGTCAAACAACACACTTATAAACTACAATCAAACTGTAAAACAGCCAAAATTTACATAAATGTTAAATAATAAACTATAATTCTAATCACCAATGAGAAAACAAGACAACCATGTTACCACAGATGTAACAAATCTATTATTTCAGGAATTTCCTCTTGCTGCATCAAATACTGCAAAATAGGGAACCAAACTGAAGTAAAATCAGAATGTGGTACCTGAGTATAAGTTGCATTAAGACCCTCAGTAACTTTTGCCATTATATACATATTCCACAGTTTTGAATACCAATTTTGCCTATTTGGACCATTTTTATCTTTATATTTTAATGCAACGGCGTTTTTAGCCGCTGATAAAAGAACAGCTACTCTTTTATTAATGCTATTTGATTTAATTTCCGTAATCCATGTATTCAAAATAAAATGCTCCAATGTAAATGGCAGCTCTCAATATTTAGCTAATATCTCCAACCCAAATCATAGATGGGCTTTCTCCAGAGCCAGATTTGATGCTTTTCCATCGGCAGTTCTTTCTGGAAGATTTCAACGTGTCCCAAGGCATTTGAGACTTTGTTCATGCTCCTCTGAGTCAATAGAGACCCTCCCCCATATTTTATTTTATTGCTCTTATTATGCAGAAGAAAGAGCCCTCTTAATTACACCTATATTAAGGTCACTTAGGGTCCAAGGACAACTAGCAATTCATTCTGAGGAACTTGTGCTGAAATATCTATTGGAGGACAAATCCATTGCAATATCAAGGAATGTTGCTAAATTTCTTTTTATTGCATTTGCAAAGCGCAAGCTCCTCCTTAATACTATTTATGATGTCTCCTCTCTGTAATGTTTTGGTAACCTGGGTTTGCTTTTTTGATCCTGTATGCTGTTTGATGGGTCTTTGACCGTAATAAATAATGATGATGATGATGATGATGATGATGATGATGATGATGATGATGATGATGATGATGATGATGAAATGGCAGCTCTAACCCAGTTATTTGTTTGACCTGCTTTATGATATCTTCCCAAAAGCTTTTCAATATGGGGCATTGTAACCAACAATGGGTGTATGTTCCCTGTTGACCACACTGTTTCCAACAATCAGGTTTTGCTGATGACACCATATGAGCCAACTTCTGTGGTGTTAAATACCAAAAAGTAAGTATCTTGAATGTTTGGAGTTTTAACTCTATTATATTGGTACTGAAAGGAAAGGATGTCCAAGTCATTTTCCAAAATTTTCAAGAGTCACCCCCCTCTGAACTAATTAAATACTTAGGCAATAAGTGTTGTTGTTTTTTAACTCAAAGCATATTTATATACTTGCTCAAAATTAGTTAGAGATTGTTTCAAAATAGAAGAAAGCTGTATTTGAGAATTCATATGCTGAATTTGTAAAAATTGAAACCATGGAATCGTCGCTCCTAGCTTTTCTTCTAGTTTCAGCTTATCCATTAAAGTAGCATTGTGAACAATATCATTTAAAGTAGAAAGTTTAGCTTTCCTCCAAATGTCTTGATGTATTGGTATATTTGAAGGTAATAGACTTTGTTGGTTAAAAAAAGTTTGAAATCTAGACACTGCAGGAAGCAGTTGCTTTCTCTTGTTGTCCCAAGTAGATAAGAACAAGAAGGGGGGCCCGCGATACTCGGGAGGAGAAGGAAGCAGCCGCAGGTGAGCCTTCTCCCCTGTCCCTATGGCACCCACGGCGAGGCCCATGCCCCTCCAAGCCTTCTCCCTCTTCCCCCCTCCAGCATTGGCGGTGAGGCCTGAACTCGGCCCGCCAAGCTTTCTCCCTTCCCCTTCCCTAGCGACGGCAGTGGCGGTGGCAGCGAGACCTGGGTAGCTCGCCGAACTTTCTCCCCTCCCAGCGAGGCCTGAGCTCAGCCCACCAAACTGTCTCCCTCACTTCCCAAGCGGTGGCGAAGGCTGAGCGGCTTACAGCCGCCGGCTGGCCATGCCTTCTCCCGCCCCCTCTCCCTCCCTGGTGGCAGCGAAGACATTCTCAGAGCATTTCCTGCGCCTGCACAGGGAACGCTCTTTTACTTTTGGGGGGATTTAAATATCCCTTGCATATTTTTTCCAAGTTTTCAGATTTTTCTGCACATATGGGGATTGCCCCAAATGTGCAGGAAAACCTCCCTGCCCCCCAAGCCCCCCCCCCAAATCAATAATTTGCCATTTAACAATTTGAGGAACAGGGATCTTTATTGGAAGAGCTCTAAATAAAAAGAATTTTTGGCTGTATATATGTTTTTAAGATATTTAACCTGTCATGCCACGAGATGTTCAGTTTTTGCCAGGTATCAAACTTTTTCTGTATTTCACTGAAAAGAACATCATAATTGAACTTTTGGCAACTTTTAAGATCTAAAGGGATATTTATTCCAAGATATGATAAAGTACTTGTAATCCATTTGTATGGGATAGTTCTCAAGAAATTCCATTTGTGGAGTTTATATATTTATAGGAAATAAGACTTAGTGATATTGATTTTTAATCGTGATATGCTACTAAATTCAGTTAAAATTGCTTGCACATTAGGAATAGAGATTAGAGGATGCAAAAGTAATAATAAAATATCATCGGCAAACAATGACATTTTATATTCCTTTCCTTGTATCTGTATACCATGGATATTGGGGTTTGACCTTATTTTTGTTGCCAGGGGCTCCATTACTAATGCAAATAAAATTGGGGAAAGGGGGCACCCATGTCTTTTACCACATTTTAACGTAAATTGCGGAGATACGTTGCCATTAAGTTTAAGTTGCGCCATAGGCTGATTGTATAATGTATCGATTAACCGTAAAAAGTTTTCTCCAATTCCTAAATAAGATGTTTGTTTTAAATAGTTAAAATCCACCAAATCGAAAGCCTTTTCTATATCTAAGGCTATACAAACTGCTTTTTGCTGCTTATATTTGCAAAAATTTAGTAAATTTAAGATTTTATACATTCCATCTGTTAGATCCCGGTTAGGCATAAATCCCACCTGATCCTGGGGGATATAGTTATAAAGGAATTTAATCTGGTTGCTATTATAGAGGTGAAAATCTTGAAATCTATGTTTAATGAAGATATATGAGGTAACAACAGTCGGGTCCTTTCCAGGTTTAGGCAAAGCTATGATAGTAGCCTGTTTCCACAATGAGGGAAGCATGCCATGTTGCATAATGTGAGTACAGGCCTCAGTCAATGGTTTTGTTAAAACAGCTGCATATTTTTTTTATAAAACTCAGCTATAAATCCGTCAGGCCCTGGGGCTTTGTTAATTTTTAGATTTTTAATTGCCTTTAATACTGTCTGTTCTAAAATTGGATTTCCCATTATTATTTCATGTTCTAGAGAGAGTTTAATATGGTTGTAATTATGTTCCAAGAATTACTTTATATTGTAAAAACTTAGGTTTTTAGTATGGCAGTGATTCTTGTTTTGCAGATTCTCAGTGCAGACAGTTACTGGCATTGATTCATGTACCTTGTGTTGCATAACAGGGACCAGGGCTTTTTTTTTTGTAGAAAAAGCCCAGCAGGAACTCATTAGCATAATAGGCCACACCCATCAGCAGAAACTCACTTGCATATTAGGCCACACCCCTGACAGCACAGCTCATGAACATATTAGGTCACACCGCCATGCCTTCCCTTGGCTTGCCCGGGCAAGCCCCCCCCATTGAAGGGAAGGGAGTTTAAACTGCCTTCCTTTGGCTTGCTCGGGCGCCCCGCAGCTGCGAGGAGCCCAGGCAAGCCCCCCCTTGAAGGAAAGGGAAGGCAACTTAGGGATTTGGTTCTGTCTTGCCATGCCTTCAAGGTGGAAAAGGACTAGGCTAGTGTCATGACCTGGAATGGCATCCATTGGTTGACAGCTAACAGACATAGTCTTTCTGATACATGAGAAAGCTATACGGCAGACCAAGCCCCAATCTGCATCTAGCATTTGCTCTGTTGTTGTACCAAACCCACACTTGAACAGAAAAAGATGCAGCTCAAAACCACATTCAAATACCCCAGGGCCAACACGGTACTGGCTGCAGAGTCACCCCTGAATGGCCATAAATGGCCATAAGCAGGGGTCGTTTCGTAGAAAAAGAGCTAGGGGAACTCATTAGCATAACTCATTAGCATATGCCACACACCCTGACATCACCGGAAGTGAATAATAAGGCCACACCCCCTGACATCATTGGAAGTGAATCATAAGGCCACACACCCCGCTGGTGGCAGCCTTGCAGCTCCACTGCCGAGCCCCATGAGGGGCCCGGCAGTGGACCTGCAAGGCCGGCGGGAGTGCAAGTGGGGCGGCCGGAAGCAGGAGGCGGGGCTTCGTCATGTGCCCCACCCCCCGTACCTCACCCAGGGGAACTGCGATCCCCCGTGATCCCCCCGAAATGACCTCTGGCCATAAGTCTATGCAGACGGCCACCATAAAACCGAGAGATCAAACGAAGTGAAACCGGCATGCAGTCTGGACGCTGCTATAAAATTTGACAATCAATCAAAGTGAAAGTGGCATGCAATGCAGAGGGGAATTTCTGTTCCAGTGTGGGTTTGGTAAGACAGCGGAGCAAATGCTAGATGCAGATTCAGCCCAAGGCGTGAAGATTTAAAAGCTCAAGTGACTTTAAGAGGATAGGAAACCTGAGGGAAACTTGGCAAACTTGTCACTTTCCATTCAGAAAGTACTGTGGTAGTTCCTAGCTAATGTGCCACACTGTAACGTATTTTTTTGGGGGGGGGGCTCTTTCGGTCCCCCTCCCATGGGGCTTTTTCAATTGGAACAACTAGAAAATTTGGAGGATTAAAAAAACCTCCTATGAAATATTTTTCTTTTTGAAGTGAGTGAAATCCTTTTTAAGAAAACATTTTATTAATTGTATAATTTTTTAAAAGTTAATATCACTGATTGCATTATATAGTGATAATTCCTATGCTTACTGTAGAAACATACAACATATTTTGAAGAATAGCTATAACTTCATGTGAATAATGGCAGCAGCAAACACTATAATGTGTTTAACAATACATGATTAAAGAGTTCAGTGATTTAAGTGTTTAAATTTTAACTTGATATCTAAACATGCTGATAGTCCTACCAATTGTGAGATAATATGCTTCCTTTTGATTACTACAGATTTTGTTTTCTACCTTCAGTTTTTTTTCTTTTCCTATCTCTCAGATGGTAAAAATAAGACATATATGGCAAGATAGTATTGGGTACAGCAGTCTGCAAGTCCCTCTCAAGTACTGGACATATTTGCAATTTTTCTTATAGAAAACTAAGACATTTATACTGTTAGGTTCCATAAAAGGGAAGTATATACTGTACACGTTTCAATTTTCCTCAAAAAGTCAGGGGAAAAGGCAATTTTTCTCATGGCTGTAAAACCTTTGAAATTTTACATTCCTAATCACTGGGAAATGTAGCATGGCATATTTTAAATAAACTGTACATAACCTTTTTTGGAAAGCACATCCTATAGGGTTCAAAACTTTAATTATCAGATTTAATGAACTTCAGTTGATTAAAATCAAACTTGCATTTTAATTAGTGGAGCCATTTACTAACGGCATGTTTATTTTGATTCTACAAAATTACTGTAATAGAAATGAACAAATAAGTAAACACAGAGTGGGCGAGAGCTTTTGACAATCAAAGCAAGTCAACTCTCCCTTAACTTTAAATACCTTTACATTTTAGTAAATACTATAGGTGTCTTTTGGACATATTAATCACTCAAAAAGTAGATGATGAATCATCAAAAATTCTTTAACTAGTTGACAGCCATAGTGTTAAACGATATGCACATTAAAGAGACATTTTAAAAAAAATACAGATCTGATGGTTGAAGTTTCACATCCTTGCGGGGGGGAGATAGACATCCAATAGAATACCACCCTCCCACACCATACCAGCTTGTACAACATAGGTACCTAATTAGCACGGTTATCGTTAGATAACTTAGGCTGCGGACACATGGGCAGGAAAATGCGGGGGGGGGAGCGTGGCTGTTTGCCCCGGGGCTAAAAAACGTGCGGTTGCACGAGCAGACCTACCATGGAGGTCCCATGGAGGTCCCGTGGTAGGGGGAAGGTGCCGATCACTCCACAGTCCTGCAGCGCAGCAAAGAAGCGGGGCGCGGGGCAAACGGGGTTGGATTTTTTAAAAAAAACTCAAATGTGCGCATGCTCCTTTGGGTGCTTGTGCGCATCCGTGGAGACTTTGGGGGGGACCCTTTTCGTGAGGGGACATGGGCGGGCGCCGGAACTACCACTGGAAATGCGATCAGATGCCCGCCCTTGCCCCGCAGTTTCAGGAAACTAGTACCTCCGAGGTACTAGTTTTTTACCGCGCATCTTCCGCGGGAAGCCTCAGGTTCGCCACGGGAACTCGACGCTTCCCAGATGTGGCGGTGAGATCGCGCCCAGAAAATCCGCCTATCTTCCGTCCCTCTAGCGTGCCTAATGCTCCGTGTGACCGCAGCCATAGTTATGGAACACAAGTTTATGTCCCATAATCAGACTGCTTCCTACATAGAACAGAAGTAACACTAATGTAATTAACTTAATGGAATCCCTATGTTCCAGAAGAGGGCACTAACTACAACAACAAAAATTCCTTTCAGGACCTACCCAGTTCTACAGCTTTCCGAAGTAATTTAACACAGAACTGTTCGCTGCCAAATTATTTGTCGTTTCTAACTCTGTACAACAATTCCCTTTCCCTTCCCCTTCCCACAACAGACACCCTATAACTGTAGCACTCTGCTCCATAGCAGAGAGTGTGTGTTCTGGATGTCATACCTCACACCCCCACTTGTGTGTGCGTGTCCTCCTTCTTTCCGTAAAACGCTGGTCATTTTGTTGCTGTCTCCACAGCCCTCCTTCTTCATGACTGGTATTTGTATAGCCTTCCCCAAACTTGCTCTCTCCCTCTCCTCCCTAACTTCCTCTTAGTTAGCGTGCATGTTTTACATTATCATGCCTGCCCTTGACTCAGCCCCAGAGCCAGCTTCTGACAGCCTCAGAGGAGAGGTTTCAGTGCCTTTAAGGGCTGAAGAAGCACCAGACTCTGCACCTACTGTAAGTGCAGAGGAGGATACACAGCAAGCAGAACCAACTACGGGATGGTTTACACCTGGGACTGATCAAGCTGTAAGCAGCTCACCACCGGCATCTCCCCCACCTGTAAGACGGCTTAGGGATAGGTGACGTCAAGATCTGGCTAGCAGAAGAAGAGAAGCACGCTCAAGAGGGTGGAGATCCTTGAGCCCTGAGTTTTAACAGCAGCCAGGACCTCGCACAAGGTGCTAATGGGTTAATGAGCCAGAGCACTATTTAGGAGGGCCTCTGGCCATGAGCAACTTGCGCTGGCAAACTAGTTCGTAGAACCAGAAGCTCTGCACCTCGGCTCCTGTCTGCCTCTGTGGCTTTTGGAATTCGGTTCGTGTTTTGGACTTCTGCTCTGGCTACTGACCCCTCGCTTTTGGAACCTGACAACGCTCTCGGCTTTGATCTCTGGACTATGACCTCTGGTAACATTTGACTACGGCTGTGTCTTGTTTTTTGGGACTGGTTTAACTGTTATACTGACTGCTCGCCCGGCTGACCTTTGGACTGCTATTGTGTCCCTGTCTGCCTGCCTCTCTGGCTCTACCGTGACATACATGTATTTGTGTGTGTGTGTGTTGCTCATTTCTATTTCTTTTAATAAAAAGTCTTTCCAGTTGAAAATCTGACTGATTTCGAGAGTTCGCTAAGGGAAAAACCCATGTAAACATTGGTGGAGATCCCAGTTATCCGCCTCTCCCTTGTCTCCTTTAAGATAATTTCCCCTTTTTGGGTAACAGTAACTTGCCCCATGTGGGAGGAAACAAAGGTGTACATAGTTGCCTTTATAAGCAACCAAATTGAGACCATACTTCAATGAAAACTAATCTGAACAAAAAGGGATTCGAGGGTGGAATTTTTTGGCTACTTTTAAAAGTTACGTCTATAGATTACATATCCAAAGTCAAGCAGAAAAGACGCTCTGCTGGAAGTCAAAACTCTGCCGGGGTAACATTTGTAGTATACTTCCTATGGCATTTCATAGCTGCAAACTACAACACTGGCTATAGTGTGTCTACGTACATGTTAAAAATGTAAATAAATTACAACAAAAAAATTAAGTAATCCAGAATCACATTACTGTGTACACACACATGTGATAGTGCAAAAGGAGACATCACGCAAGATGGCTAACAAGCTTGTCACTCAAAAATGTGTTCAGTAACGACCAAGGTAGCAGGATTATTGACAGTGGCCCAGCTTTTAGCGAAGTCACCTGAAGGAAAACTGAAGTATCCCACCTCTTCTATCATTTTGTTTAACATCCAGGTTGGGGAAGAACTACTTTGTTTTATGTTCACTATTTATGCCCTGGTTTCTTCCACAACGGAGACTCACAGCAGCTTACAAAGTTGTTTTTCCCCCCGTTTTTTGTTTTGTTTTGTTTTTAGAAAAAACTGACATTTTCAGAAAAATTGGGGGGAAATGCTACATTAGCACTTCTTTTTTCTTTTCCAGATTGAAAGTCATTCTGTTACTTTAGGAACATAAAATATGACTATGGATATTTTTACTTGGCATGAAATTATCACAACTAGCATATTAAAAATATAGTGTATCCAAACAATTATTACAAACAGAAGACCCACACACATGCAAAAACAAAACTGAAAACTTTTTCTTTTCTTGTGACAATAGCACCTCCTAAAGGAAGAAATGCATTTTGTTCTTGCATTGGAGAGTTCAGTTTGTAACCCAGGACTTGCTTGTACGCAGTGCACAGAAATTAGATCAATCTGATACCATACATAATTTTTAGAAATGATTTGGAAAATCATTTGAACACCTTGTGTTAAAATATTTTATTCATCATGTTAAAATAAAACGTTCCGTAATCAATTTTCTTTTATTTTCTTTTTTCAATTTTTCCAATCTTTCAGAAACAAACAAAAAAGGCAGGGGGGGAAATGGGGGGGGGAAACGTTTCCCCACCGAATTTTTCTGGTTTTTTTCCAGGCCTTCACATTTCTAGCCACAGCTCATAGACTTTAAGAGAGTATAACAGGCCCAATGTCACCAAACGAGCTTCCACAGCAGAGTGAGGCTTCAAAACTGGTTCTCCCAAATCCTAAATCGATAACCTGGCAACTCCATCATGCTCTTTTAAGGTGTCCCCAATAAATAGCAGGGAACATGTAGTTCTGCTCAGGTCCCCATGATAGTCACCATAGCTTGTCTCTCTTCTCCCAATCCATTTCATTCTTAAGGGACTAGGGAATGCACTGATGAAGAAACTCATTAGACTGGATCTATCTCAGCATGGAATAAGGGCTAGGACTGGGAAGGGCTGGGTTCAAACCTCTATTCTGCAATGAAGCTCACCGAATGACACCGAGACAGTCACATACTCTCTCTTGGCTAACCTAAGCTAAGCTTAGCGAAGGGTGGGTTAAAAGTCAATAAAAACTAAAGTCTTTAGATGGTGCCGTGTTATCTGTGTGTGCCGCAGCCTTTCCCCCAGAAGGCTTTTAAAACTTTTAAACTGTCAACTCCTGCTGCTGCTTTTATCCTTGGAAATCGAACTTCTCATACGAACTGGTGCCTTTCAAAGGCAAACTCAAATACACACAAGTAAAAAAAAAGTAATTTTTTTTTTGCTTAAGACATTTGAAAATGCTTATTCTTACACAGTCTCAAATCAGTTGAATCACTGGCAAATACACAACCAAGATTATGCTGAGATTTTGTACTAGTTTGGTACACAGAGGGTATCATGAAAGGGATAACTGTAGATACCTAGGAGACATAGTGGGTAGGGAGGAGACATGGAGGTGAACTCTTGAGTACAAAGGGCTCGTACAAATGACATTGATGAACTATGTTCCTATTATTCATTTTATATGCCTTTGGGGTGACACTTTTTAGAAACAACCTCATAGGTAAAAAATAAACCAAAACAGCCACTCACAGCTAAAATGCATGGGATTGTGCTGCTTAATTCAAAGTTTTTATACAATGGGGTTACCTCTATAGTTAAGAAGTGACCAAGATTGCAGCCTCAGCCAAACAGGAAAGGGGAGGGAGCTTCTTTCAGTGTTTGGAATATGACTACTTAACTAAACATCTTCAACTGCTTTGCATGCTGCACCCAGCCCAGTTCATTGGCAGCTACTACTGTAGAGCACCTGAAATCCATTGATCACCGACTTCAAAAGATAGATTAAATGTTGAGTTCCATGCAGTGAACTTTCATATCTAACCCAAGTTTAAACTTGTCAAATACAGTCCTCTAAAGAATGGGAAAGCACTCCTTTAATCCTTTTTTCTTTTTCTTTAAAAGGTGAATTTCCACAGAAAAGCACACAGTGGCATAGCTAGGGGCTTTCCCTTTGCCCCCTGGAACTAAACCAAAAATGTAGGTGGGCACTTAATTTATACAACAGATCAGGTAATCTGAACTCGTACTCTTTCAACAGTCACACACCTAAACATCTGAATACGGCAAGTCACTTTTGAACTCTTAAAGTATTTTGAAAGGACATCTTAGACAGTACTCATGAACCTATGGTTCAATTCATACATCATGAATAAACCACCATTTGTTCAAGATGGTGTCAGGGTTCCTAGTCAATCACGCTCAACACCAGGTCTTCAGAAGATTCAGTTTACTGCGAGAGAAAGTACTTGAGACACCATGAACTATTGTGTCAGGAATGGCGAGAAAGACACGGGGCTTTAGAGATATACCCCCTTCAAAGGAGACCCCCCTGATACTACAAAGCCAATAAGCAAGCACTATTAAGCACGGGTGAACACCCAGCTGTTAGTTTACCAGCTGGAAGCTCGGGGAAGAAGCACCTCTAGCCTCAAGGACACCTGCAAGATAAGCGCTAGCAAAGGAGAAAGAGTGGGGGAGGCGAGTGAGCACATCCCTTTGACAGAACATTCCAACCCACGGCAGCATTAGCTGACAGATGGACACAAACCAAGTTAATTTGTTGGGCCTGCACACTTTCCCTTCCTCCCCTGCCCTTGTGCTGAGACTGGACATAGAAGTCAAGCAAACCCCAGCTAGTTGCGAGATCCCAAAAAGCACTGCCTTAACAACAGAGGCTGGCTTCTTACCCAGTAACTGGGATTCTTAAACAGACTATACTATGATTAAGAACCCTAGTTACTGGGAAATAATATAACCTCAAGTTTATTAAGGTATTCGCATTCAGATGTCACAGTAAATTAAGTCAGCTGAAGACTGTCTTCAGTTTTGGTGCACCACACAAGGAAAGGATAAGGGCAGAACGTGAACCCCAAAATCAGTTTCACCTAAGTCATAAACAATACCCAGTTTGTTGGTGTTATCTGAATTGAGACGAGTGTGATTTAAAGGCTGACAAAAGGAGTGACCCAACAATGACTCACAGGAGAAGGAAATCCTATCCCACCCCTGCAACACCACTCCCCCCTCTCTTGATCCAGTTCTACTTTAAAACTTCTCTCCCTTTGTTCTGATCCCAGTCTGCCATCCACCCATTCAACTATTTTCTTCCCACTTCTTCCTGCCCCCGGCTCCCTTCCCCAGGGAGATTCATTGGTCCCCCTCTATCACTGTCCTCTGCCTTCTTCTGATGTCACTCTAATGTTTAATTGGCTGCAAAATGCTTTATAATCTATTAGCAAAAGTTACTACCGCAATGCAGACACAAATAATAATGCCCCATTGTTCATATGTGGTGGGAAATACAGTACTAGAGGCAATATTTCATTGGGACTTCAGCACCCAAGATGTTTTCGATTCCATCATATTTTCTATTAATTTCTCTCTCTCTAAATTCAGATAAATAAAACGTAGCTACCATGCAAAACAGTTTCATTCACACACTTTATTCTGTATATAAGCACCGCCTGAAATCTTATGGAGAAAACGAAAAATGTGTTTTAATTCTTGTAAGAATTTATACACAGAAATTGCAGAGTAGATGTCAGTAACTGGATTTTACCTCCACTTTAAAGTCTATATTTGAAGCTAGTTACTATACACAACTATCGCTGCTATGCCCACATCTTAAAATATGAATTTTTAGTGTCAGCTTCATGTATGCTGAGTATTATACTGGCTAGTGCACTGTTAAGTAGTCAACTCAAGACAGTCTCCATTACTTCAACAGAACAGCTCAGAATATTACTTGAAACACACACAACTCAGACTGAACCCCTCCAAGATAGATCTATTTCAAGCTGGCTAATCCAAGCACCAATTTATATGTTCAGTAAAATCAGATGGTAAAATTTTCCACAACAATATGGGCTACAAGCGAGAGACTGCGCAGTTGGATGTTCCTCATGAAAAAATCTCCCTGCACGTTAAAGGCAACTTGCCAGGAAGAAAGCTAGACCGGATCTTTCTCCCGATCACTCAAGGTGTTAAGGGAGGAGGGCATAATCTCCCTAGCTGAAGCACGAAGTGGTACATTCAGAAATAACAGTGTTACCACTTGATCAACAGACCCAAGAATTCTGACCCAAGTACTAATACAGCTTACGATAGCAAGGTATCAGATTTATGTAAAAGAAAGGCTGCAACTTATATAGTCTTAAGTACTTTGGCAACCCAACCTATTGAAGCATACATAATTCTTACTGCAAGTAATCCAAGGCCATAACAGAGCCAAAGGTTTCAACTCATCACCCAAATCCAGCACTCTACCCACAGGTCAAGACAACCTCTCACCCAAATCATGCTGGGAAAGGGTAGGAAATCAGCCACAAAATAGTTCAACAAAGTGAACAGACAGTATGACATAGTAGGGTACCTCCTTTCTCTCTTCCACAAAGTAAAATGGAATTGTAGATCAGGAAGAGGTTATGCAAAAATACAGAATCCATCAGCCAGAAAGAACACAGGACATGCTATGAAGAAGAGACAACTGGAAAACAGGGAAGTTCTATAAATGAAAGGTACTCATCTTTTCAGGAACAGAACTTTTCTATTTCTGAACGGCCTAAAGTTTATATTCTCTTGGCTATACACCAATAAAGGCAACCTCAATTAATCCTTCCCTCCTCTCCATCACAAGCAAGCATCACCTTCTTCAAACTGGCATACATAAGAAAAAATAGGCAGCTAGTCCTTGTTTGGCCGGTTTGGTGTAGTGGTTAAGAGCACGGACTCTGGAGTCTGCACGGTACGGCACTGCAAGCGGGCGTGCTTTGGAACGCTCCGAGGACGCCCACTTCCACTTCGTCCTTTTGGGGACCCCCTGACGCTTGGGTGGGTTCCGCTTTGCTTCCTGGAGGGAGGCTGAGTAGCAGGGGGCTTAGCTTGTATCCCCGCTGACAGCAATCGCGGGGGTTTCGACACCATGCCCCGAAGCAGGAACGAAGACCGGAGGAAACATGGTTCTCAGGTTTCCACAGCAGCGACCAGCCGTTTTATTTTAACTTTTGTTTATTGTAAATAACACATCATTTTCAAGAATGTTTTCATCAAGTATCTTCATACAATGCTATATTATTGAGATAATACCCCCCTTTAATTATCCCCCAAACTGTTCAGAGAGCGGCTACTGAAAGACTGGGGGAAATTAATATTTTGGAGAAGTGGGGATAAGAAAGAAATTACTTGTGAGTCAAGAGTAAGATGTACAAAACAACCTGATTTGTTGAATAAGGAACACTAACGGCGGTGAAATCCCAGGGAATAAAAGTGTTATGTTGGAGAAACAAAATGGCAACGACAGGAGAAGAGGAAGAGTTCGATTTAAATATGCAAGTAGGAGACCTTACTTATGAGCAATTTAAAAGATTTTTAACAGATACAATTAAAGAAGCAGTAACAACCGCTTGTAAAAAATTGTTTAAAGAGCCTCAAGATTTGCAAGTAGATTTGGAAAACGTAAATAAGGAGGAGAATCTGAAACAATATTTTCAAGTGCCAGATCAACAACAAGACCACGGCCAGGAGAGGGAGCTACCAGATAAGCAATATCTAATCATGCAAAACTTGGATCAGGAGATGAAGATTTATAGAGGAAACCATGTAAAACACCCAACAGGACTTGAACTAAAAATAGATGTGAAAAAGGGGCCCTCTGTAAATGTATCAGTGAAAAAGAAAAATAAGGGGAAGCAAGACAAGAAGTCAAGAGATGGTAGGAAGAACTTTAAAAAGCATAAAAGATGGACAACTTGCTTAGGGAAACAGGAAAGGAAAAGTTGAGAACTGAGGAGTCATGAATACGAAGACATTAGACATATAAAAGAGATCCAGAAAAAGAAGATGGCAACAGAAAGATGGGGGAAAATGTGAGACAAGAATTTTATTTATGTATATGATATTCCTTTTTGCTGACTAATAATGGTTTTTGTTAAGAGGGGAATGGTCAAGGATGAGAATTCTTATATTGTTAGTTGCCTCAATTAGTATTTTGAAAGAATGTATTAGTGATTATAACTTTGTTGTCTGCTTTACTATTGTTTATGGTATTTTGATTTATTATGTGTGGGTTTAGCACTGATTGGTAATAATGAATTAGTAAGGGAGTAATTGAGTTAATGATGATTTAGAGTTAGGTAATAAATAATATTTTTATAGCAAAAATGTTTTTTTCTTTCTTCTTGGGTAGATAATAGTTTTATAAAAAGATAATGGATTATATTGAGTTTGGCTTAATTGAAATCTTATAGTTTTGATTTTCATGTTTATTTATACTTTGGTCTTGGCCTTACTATGATTGGGCTAGACTTTGATGGGGATAGCGGTAATAATGAATTGTAAGGGTATAAGTGGGTTAATAAGGGTTGGATATAATTATAGTTTGCAGATTTAGATTTTGTTTAAATTGTTAAAAAAATCTTAATATTTTAGCTTGAAAGTGACTCTAAGAGAAATGAAACTGATTATGTTATTTACCGCTCCATAGTAATGAAAACAATTTAGTATTAAAAAAAACACAATTATCATCTGTCTGAAATGTTTGAAAAATTAATAGATATAATAAGGGAGCTATACTGAGATGTATGAAATATGTGATCTGTAATATTATGGGGATATCATTATATAAATGAGTTGGCATGATTAATGTAGTAGTTCCTCTACAAGTTTTTGATGTATTCTAAAATATTTCTGATTATTTTCTATTTTTCTTTTGAAAATCAATAAAAAGATTATTAAAAAAAAGAGAGCACCGACTCTAATCTGGGAGAACCAGGTTTGATTCCCCACTCCTCCACATGCAGCTGCTGGTGTGACCTTCAGTCAGTCCTAAGTTCTTTCAGAGCTGTTCTCTCAAGGACAGTTCTTGGGAGAGCTCTCTCAGCTCCACCTACCTCACAGGGTGTCTGTTGGGGGGGGATTGTAAGCCATTCTGAGACTCCTTTGGGTAGTGAAGGGCAATGTAATGTAAATCCAATCTCTTCTTCTTGTGCATTTTGCTTTCAATAGTCAAATACGACTTTTAAAAAGTCTTGTACAAGTTACATTTTCTGTACTGTATAGGTTAAGTTTTTGCACTAATTATAGGGTTTCAGGAACCAAAGAGATTTATTTCAGAATCCTGGTTTTACTTGGTAGCCTGAAGTTTGTTATCACTAACATTATTATTTACAATGAAATATAGCAGTAGGGGTATGCATTCAGCTCTATCAGAGCCAAAAAATAGCCAGAAAATACCTTATCGGTACTTATCAGCTATTCTTTTAGCTGCATATAGAGGGGGATATATTTTCAGCTTTTTTTGTTACTATACATAGGGACAGAACTCATCATCACAGGGGACTGTAATGCTAAAGTAGGAAGTCAAAAGGTAACCGGAATAATGGACACGTTTGGCCTTGGAGAACAACTTGAAGCCAGGCAAAGGCTAACAGAGTTTTGTCAAGAGAACATGCTGGTCATAGCAAACACCCTCTTCCAACAACCTAAGAGGCGACTCTACACATGGACATCACCAGATGGGCAACATCAAAATCAGATTGATTATATCATTTGCAGTCAAAGACGGAGAAGCTCTATACAGTCAGTAAAAACAAGACCTGGAGCTGACTGTGGCTCAGATCATGAGCTACTCATTGAAAAATTCAGACTTAAACTGAAGAAAGTTGGGAAAACCACTAGACCATTTGTCATGATCCCAGGGGGTCGCCACCTTCCGCTGCCATCACTCTGGACTTCGGGTCCCTTGAGAAAGAGGATTGTAGGCTGTCTACTTTCCACTCCCACACTGGTCTCTCCTGGGACCAGGCCGCACTAGGCCTTGCTCCCAGTCCTGCATAGATCATGACACCATTTCTCTATCATATTTAGATCATAAAGTCTTGAGATATCCAATATTCTCTGTCTCACCGTAAACTTGGCCTTTTCATAACCCATAGAACACAAATATTGTTTAGACAAACCATAAGAGGCGAATTCCTTATCTAGCACCTTAAAAACTAAGGCGGTCTCTCAGATCAGTCCCCTCAGTTTAGCTCTGTGTGAGGCCATACCGCAGAAGAGCAAAGAACCCAGTCTCCACAGTTCACAAAGCTTAAATTCCCTCTCAAACACAATCCCTGGACACTGATTGGCTACAACCGTTGCTAAACCTTGTGGGGATTGTAGGCTGTCTACTTTCCACTCCCACACTGGTCTCTCCTGGGACCAGGCCGCACTAGGCCTTGCTCCCTGTCCTGCACAGATCATGACACCGTTTCTCTATCATATTTAGATCATGTTGTCTTGAGATATCCAGTATTCTCTGTCTCACCGTAAACTTGGCCTTTTCATAACCCATAGGACACAAATATTGTTTAGACAAACCATAAGAGGCTAATTCCTTATCTAGCACCTTAAAAACCAAGGCGGTTCAAAAGTGGTCTGATATTATTAAACTTGTCAGTTCCTTGGGTAGAAAAGATAGCTTTAACCAAAACGTCACTGCAATCCATAGCTTTGCCTCAACTGTAATCATGCCTGTCTCTGTGTGAATAAGGGCATTTGGAACCCCATTTGGGGCTTGTAGAATTGCTCTCAAAAATTTTGACTGAACTGTGTCTGTTTTCTTAAAGTTTGCTGTAATGTTAATGGGGGCTTCATATGTAAGCTGAGACAAAGATTTAGCCTCAAATAATCTAAGGGCAGCCACAGGACATTTACCCCTTTTGTTCCAGTAAATTTTTTGAATCGCCCCAGAGCTCCTTTTACCCTCTGAGACGACAGTATTTATATTCACCAATCTTGTACCATTTGCCTGGAAGAAAACTCCCAGGTACTTAAAATATGAAACTTGTGCAATCGGAATAGTTTAGAGACCAACGATAAATTTCTGGTGATATATTTTTTGCAAAAGCCATTACTTGCATTTTGGAGTACTTGACCTCTAGTTTATTTTCACAACAGTATTGGGTGAAAATGTTCATAGCTTTCCTCAGGCCTACTGGGGTCCTTGAAAGTAAGACAGTGTCATCTGCATCTAAAAGGATCCCAATATGTTTATTGCTTAACTTGGGGGGGGGGGGTGGAACTCAGGTTGTAATGTATTCAAAGCTGCCGAATGCAATGTTGTGAAACATCTTTCTATCTAAACTGTAATGTTGAGCTTCGTCCTGGGCTAGGATCCTAAACTATCCAATGGTATTGCTAGCCCAGGAAGTAACAAGCCAATCACTTCAAGCAAGCTCCCTGAGCGGGAACTCATGTGATTGGACCTTATCTTGGCAACCTCATAGGTTGATATTTGTACAGTGGGTGTGGCTATATTAGCCGGGAATGTTTAAAAGCAGGACAGCTGCAATGTAAGGGCTGTTCTGGCTATCAGATGTTGATCCGTGTTGGAGTTGTGTTCGAGTTGATGAATAAAGCTGTGTTCTTGCTGAATCGCTCTCCGACTATTTTGTTAAGCGAGCGACTTAACACAGGTTTATTTAGATATGTTACCAGATCAGTGATGTAGAAATTAAAAAGGAGAGGTGCTAAAAGGCATCCTTGTTTAACCCCTCTACTAGTCCTAATAGGATCTGTGAAGTGCCCCTGCGGGGAACACTTGATCTGTACATAGGCCTGATTGTAGAGAGCCTGGATTAAGAATAATAATAATCTGTCGATACTTGTCTCCCTTAACATCTTTCATAATAGATCTCTGGCAACTGAGTCAAAAGCTAATTTCAGGTCCAGGAAGGCGGCAAAAAGAGATACTTTTGAATTAGAAGAGTACTTTGAGATCAGGTGGTCCAATACCACATAATGATCCAAAGTGGACCAGCCCTCCCTGAATCCCGCCTGTTCATCTGCTAAACAAGAGTTCTCCTCCATCCAATCCCTAAATTTCCACAGGAGACGTTTTGCATAGTTTGCTATAAGAACAAAGCACGAAAACCACTGACTACAGATAACCAATATATGAAATGTGCAATAATAATTCAATAATGCAAAAATATAATTATATAACAATATTGGCCAAGGTGTAACCAAGATACAGAAGGAAGAATAATAATGGAAAGAAAAATAAAGTCCCAAGTATTTTACTGTGTCTCACTCCAGTAGCGTTGTAATATCAAAATCCAATTTGACGTGCAATTCATCATGGAGTGTACATTTCAGAAGCGCCATAAGCCATGACGTGTAGTCCGGATGCTGGCTGCTGCGTTTCGAGTTGAATGTATCCCTCTCATAAGGGCCTACAGATGTTTTGTCAGCCATACATAATAGACTAGGAAAAAGGCCCGTTGTGGAAATAAATACAACGGCCTCTAGAAAGAGGCTCTGGGCGGATGCCCCGGCCTTAGACACTCAGTGTCAATTTGCTGTGGCGACCTCAGCAGGGTATAATGACACTGAGTCCACCATTTTCTCCAGAGGAACTGATCTCTGCTACCTAAAGAACAGTTGTAATTTTGAGTGATCGCCAGTCCTCACCTGGAGATTGGCAACGATGGTTCCCCAGAAGGGAATAGTTGGTTTGGAGGGTGGAGTCTATGGCTTTGTACCTGTCCGAGGTCCCACGCCTCCTGAAACCTCACCCTCTCCAGGCTCCATCCCTCACCTCTCCAGGAATTTCCCACCTGGAGTTGGCAACCCTATCTCCTTCCCAGCCAATCGTCAACCTACCTTTATTTTCCCCTCACTCTTCAGCTTTCCACCCCCCAAACACACCTGCAGCCTCTCCCGTGCTCTGAAGCCCTGACTGCTATGTCACATTGGCTGTCATACGGGGGCCACCTCAGCAGCATATAAGGATACAGAGCCCACCATTTTCTCCAGGGGAACTGATCTCTGCCGTCTGGAAAGCAGTTGTAATTCTGAGTGATCTCCAGTCCTCACCTGGAGATTGGACACATTTTACCTCAGAAGAGCAAACTGTTTAGAATGTTGGAGGCAGGACTCAGGCAAAGCAGCCAGTGGATAGGGAGACCCTCTGAATGACAGATCAGAGAGCGAACTCATTTTGGAACGTGTGGAATGTTCTAGAGAAGTGCCACCACCATTCGGCTTTTATTTATAAGGGAGATTCTACATGGTTCTCTCTCCCCTCCCCAATTTTCCCACAGCTTGTCACATAGAGCTAAATCAGGGGATAGCATTGCTTCTCTGAATTTGTTTGTATTGCTTTTCTGATTTGATCTTTATTTTGATCTTTATATGTGATTTATTTGATCTTTATATGTGTTCATAGTCTTCATTTCTATTTGTTCCAATGAGAAGCACGTTTCTTGACTGTATGCTGTGTCTGATCCTATTGGATAAAATAATCAGGGGCTGCATGCTTCACTGAAGGGATCCAACCTGTCTGATTTCAGGTAGACTTGAGAAAACATTCCTGTGTTAGAGGCAATTAAAATCCTCACTTCCAGTTCAAGCCGGGAAGGTGTGGCAACATTGGTATGTTACTTTTTTCTTGTGAACCTCATCCCCAACTTACCTCAGCATCTTTCTCCTATATCAGGGGTGGGAGAAGTCATTCAGCTGAGCACAGTGAGGCAAGGCACAGGAGGATGCTTGCCTGCCATTCTTGTTTAGAAATAACCCCATCTAAAGTCTAACTTTGTCAATGACTGAAATGGTGGAGGTAAGCTAACACAGCTAAAAGAATTCGGCTGGGCACTTAACTCAGCCTCCTAATTTCTTCCCTTTTCTCTCGGCAGGATAGTTAGCAATTCCCTCTCTTCTTCCTTGTGCTTTGTGGTAGGTGAGTGGCCGGTTTGACTTCCTAACTTTGAAAATAACCAATATCTTTGAAAGCCAGGAGAGATACAGGGTTGGAGTAAGTAAGATGGAGATAGCTAGAGAATACAGACATTGATTGTATATTGTGGGAGGAAGCTTTGAGAATAAATAGGATGTGACATCCAAACTGCTGCTGATTATTGTTATGGTATTGGATGGACTCGGTTTTTAAAACCAGGCTGTCTGACCAGAAGGATGTGGGGGTGGGTGGGTTAGAACACGATCAAAAAAGAAGTGAAATCTACGGTGGCTCAAGTGGTTAAGACGCTGAACTGCAGGCTGTGGAAGGTCGGTAGTTCAGCAGTTCGAGACCCGAGTGCCGCATGACGGAGTGAGCTCCCGTCTCTGGCCCCAGCTCCTGCCAACCTAGCAAGAAATTGCAAGTAGATAAAGAGGTACCGCTTCGGTGGGAAGGTAACAGCGTTCTGTGCGCCTCGGCATCTAGTCATGCCGGCCACATGACCACGGAGACGGCTTTGGACAGCACTGGCTCTTCGGCTTGGAAACGGAGATGAGCACCGCAATCCTAGAGTCGGATTCGACTGCCTTTCAAGCAACAGAAACCTAAGACATATTTAGGGGGCACTGCCACAGCCTGAATGCAATCTGACTAGAGACACAAATGTTTCTGGAAAAGTTGAAGCCATGGGAACTCCCTCCACTTTGGGAGAGGAGGACAACAAAAATTTGGGGGAACATTAAAATATACTCAATGCTTATCAAAACCAAACACTGAATCTCCCAAAGGCACATGATCATATACATTAGGAAAAGGTTTCCCTTGCTCGAAAGCCAGTCGAATCCAACTCTAGGGATGCAGTGCTCATCTCCATTTCCAAGCCGAAGAGTCACCGCTGTCCAAAGACGTTTCCATGGTCATGTGGCCTACATGACTAGACACTGAGGCGCACAGAATGCTGTGACCTTCCCACCGAAGCGGTACCTATTTATCTACTTGCAATTTCTTGCTTTCGAACTGCTAGGTTGGCAGGAGCTGGAACCGGAGACGGGAGCTCACTCCGTCATGCGGCACACTCGGGTCTCAAACGGCTGAACTACTGACCTTCCAGCCTGCAGTTCAGCGTGTTAACCACTTGAGCCACTGCAGCCCCATCATACACATCACAACATACTAACTGTGTATAAAGTTAGGCAGATTTAAATAAACATACCCTTGAAAACATATTGTGAATTATCATTCCTCTCTACATTGAGGTCATAATATTTTCAAGGATATGTTTAGTGTTTAAATGTGAATAATTTTTGTAAGAATTAACAAGCTATAACGTAACTGCTGACAATACTATCAAAGGGTTCAGAGTTTTCAATGTTACAAAGTTTAGGTTGATATCCAAATACACCAGTAGTTCTAACGTGACTGTATGAGACTACATAACATAAGAACATAAGAGATGCCAATGTTGGATCAGGTCAAAGGCCCATCCAGCCCAGCACTCTGTATCACACAGTGGCCAGAAATACCAGTGCCATCAGGAGGTCCACCAGTGGGGCCAGGACACTAGAAGCCCTCCCACTGTTGACCCCCCCAAGCACCAAGAAGACAGAGCATCACTTGCCCCAGAGCCCCTATCTAGACCTTGTGGCTAATAGCCACTGATGGACCTCTGCTCCATATGCTTATCCAATTCCCTTTTGAAGCCGTCCATGCTTGTAGCTGCCACCACCTCCTGTGGCAGTGAATTCCAAGTGTTAATCACTCTTTGGGTGAAGAAGGACTTCCTTTGATCCGTTCTAACCCGACCGCTCAGCAGTTTCATGGAGTGCCCACGAGTTCTTGTATTGTGAGAAAGGGAGAAAAGTACTTCTTTCTCTACCTGCTCTTTCCCATGCATAATCTTAGAAACCTCGATCATGTCACCCCTCAGTCGTCGTTTCTCCAAGCTAAAGAGCCCCAAGCTCTTTAAGACTGTTCCTGTCCAAATGTTTTTGTTTACTGCAAATTTGTTTTCTAATTTCAGCTTTTATTTCCTCCTACCTCTTAGATGGCCAAATTAAGATGCCATGTGCTTCTTTGTCCTCTGAAGGCCCCATTGCCTACAATGATAACATGGGCTGGTGGGACCAATGTGTCTGCATGCTAGACTGTGCAAGAGCTGTGCTCTTGAATGAGAATATGAGATAACATGTGCTAAGGTCGCGGCACTAAGGGTGCAGAACTTTACAGCTCTGCCCCTTTAGAGCTGGGTTTTGCATTTTTGCTGGTAGAAAACTAAAGCATTTATAATAATTCTGTAAATACAACAAAGAATACAATTTTACATGCTGCATTATGAAAGACTATTTTCATGTTCCTAAACCATAAAAGAAGAAGAAAACGGAAACGGCAAAGGATAGACAGTGGTTATCGATGCGACAAACATAAAATTGAGTAAACTCCAGAGGACGGTGGAAGACAGGAGGGCCTGGCGTGATGTGGTCACCCGCAAAGAGTCAGACTTGACTGTGCGACTGTACAACAACAACAAAACATAAGTTTAGTCTTAATAGAAAAGAAAGCAAAAATAATTGTTCCACCTACACAAAATCCACCCTGTCCCCATGGTTTCAAAATTTCCAGAAATTTTAGATCTAAGTGCTTCCCTCCAAATTTCCATTTTTCCCCAAAAAGAAAAATGAAAAAGTCCTTGGAGGGACATCTCCCATTTTCTTCCTGATTTTTTCCCAAGCCTTCATGGCATCTAATTACGTCATGTGTTGTTTCAGCACAACAGAGCAAGAACAACTGTCACTGACTCTGTAGTGCTGAAAGCAACACTGATTTATGAGCAATCAGGGCTCTTTTTGTAGAAAAAGCCCAGCAGGAACTCATTAGCATAATAGGCCACACCCAACAGCAGGAACTCGTTAGCATATTGGGCCACACCCCGGACAGCGCAGCTCATTAGCACATTAGGTTGCACCCCCATGTTACTAGAAGTGTGGTCATCCAGCCACACCCATCTTTTGCTTGTTATTCTGTTTACCTTGTTTGTTGTCAAAACCCAGGGCCTTTTTTGTTGCAGGAACTCCTCTGCATGTTAGGCCACACACCCCTAATGTAGCCAATCCTAATGAGTTTCTGCTGTGGTGTGTGTCCTGTTATGCTAATGAGTTCCTGCTGGGCGTGGCCAACTTGGGAGCCAGCCGGAACTCCGTTCCTGTGCGTTCCTGCCCAAAAATAGCCCTGTGAGCAATAATATAAAAGAAAGTTCATAGTTTCCTATCATGTGATCCAGCAACACAAAGCAATCCTGACACTAGATAAGGAACAGATTAGTCTTAATCAGTGTTCCTGGCTAAAGCAGAAGCATCTCACACAAAAAAGAGACACTTGCAAAAAGTTAGCAAAGTAGGGAGTGTGTGTACACACACACTACATATTCCTAGCACTAACCATTTACCATGAAAATGAAGAGCCCAGGACAGGAGCTAGGGAATTTTTTTGGGAGGGGGCCTGAGGAGGGCGCCAGCTAATCAAATCAACGTTAATTAAATTAACTTTGGTTTAAATAGTAGGACTCCTTAGAAGCTGGCCTTCCCCTAAATCAGCCCTGCACCCCTACCAGGCTCCACGGCAAGTGGGGGGGGGGTAATGCCAAGCAGCCACAGCTGCCGTCCCCTCCCCCTGCAAGGGCATGGGGAAAACACAGCTGGGGGTCACTTCGGGTGCTCAGCATCGCAGGAGCAGCAGCAGCACTAGGGGGCCCCCCAGCCATGCCCGGGCCATGGGGGGGCTCCTCCTCTCTCTCTCCCCCCTAGTTGGGGGGCAGAGGGAACCCTGAGAGCTGCCAAGATCCGCCCCGGCCTGCGATGCCCGCCGGGACGGTGCTCAGCCGCCTGCCTGTTCTCCCCCAGAGCACTGCTTTCCTGCTCAAGCTGCGAAGCCAGGCAGGGTGAAGCAGGCAGCAGGCAGGAGGGGGATAAAGAGATAATAGCAGCGGGAGTGGGAAGAAGCACCCAGGGGCTGGCAGCAGGATACTTTCCCCAGTCCACCCGCCTGGGCTAGCCTGGCAAGACCGCCCACCCACCCCCACCGCACACGGAGCAAGCCAGGCACTTGCTGGGGCTGCAGCCGCCCCTGTCACCACCACCACTGCTGCTGTTCTGTGTGTAGCTGGTAACAAGGGCCTAGCCGGAGACGCCACCGCTGGAGCACATCTGAAGCTGGGAGTGGAGAGGGGCCATGGGGAAGCAAGCCAGGAGGGCGCTCAGCTGTCTGGCAGCCAGATTGGAGGTGGCAAGTTGAGGAGACACTTCCAGGCCAGCCCAGGAGGGAGGGGCCCGGAAGAAATGCTAGGGGGCCAGACCCCTTGGTCCCCACATTAACGATGGGCCTGGAAGAGCCTTCCCCCCCAATGAGGGTTTTTCCAAACCAAACAAACACATTTAACTTTATAAGAACATAAGAACATAAGAGACGCCAATGTTGGATCAGGCCAAAGGCCCATCCAGTCCAACACTCTGTCACACAGTGGCCAAAATTACCAGGTGCCATCAGGAGGTCCACCAGTGGGGCCAGGACTCTAGAAGCCCTCCCACTGTTGGCCCCCCCAAGCACCAAGAGTACAGAGCATCACTTGCCCCAGAGCCCCTATCTATACCTTGTGGCTAATAGCCACTGATGGACCTCTGCTCCGTACACTTATCTAATTCCCTTTTGAAGCCGTCCATGCTTGTAGCCGCCACCACCTCCTGTGGCAGTGAATTCCATGTGTGAATCACTCTTTGGGTGAAGAAGTACTTCCTCTTATCCGTTCTAACCCGACCGCTCAGCAATTTCATGGACCTTAACAGCTGTCAAACATATTTGTTCATTTATGAATGCTGAAGAATTTAAGCTACACATGAAAAATGTCGGCCTGTATCATCCCAACCATATCTTAATACAAAACTCAAAGGAAAGGAAAATAGTCTCTTTTAGTACAGCCCCTCCCACTTCAGTTTTATCACAGGTCTAACATTCTTACCCTTCTCAATTGTTACCTATGTACTTGATGAACATGGTAGAGCAACAAGATTGTGTAGATCAGTTTGACACAGCTCACTTTGATGCTATGGTTCACAGAATACACTCTCTATTACAAAGCAAAGGAAAAACATGCTGAAATAGCCGCTGAGTTTGTGGCCATGAACCCTGCACATAATTTATTTCTGGCCTCTGTAGTTTTCTGAGCAATGTTCTATATTTCAGATTAATTTCTGTTCCAACTATGCATGTTGTATATTCAGTACAGATGGTAAAGGCCACATATCTTGCCAACTTTCCTGAAAACCCAGTGAAGTTTCTGTAGTCAGCAGAACCAACATCTGGAACTAGAAACAACAGTGATCAGAAACAAGTATACCTTTGTGAAAGGTTTTATTTACTGAAGTCCTGTAATGTTTTTGAAAGTCAAGTTTTCCATTACAGCTAAACCATTTAATTTATTAATTTAGAACCTTCCCTACCACAGGATCTACTAGTACTGGCTAAACTGCTGCCTCTCTCCCAGCCCAAGCCCAAGCCCAAGCCCAAAAATTTAAGTAGGAGTCAAAGAATATATTCTGCTTCTCTTGTATATTTATGGTACCTGAACCCTTTTAGATAAGAATGACTTGAACGTTTGTCACTACACAAACCAAAAGGCATTTAAAGGGGGGCTTTTTGGGGGTAGGGTTTTTTAAAATCTTTCATAGTAACAATCAGTGTTCCCTCTAAGCTGAGTTAGTGTGAGCTGGCTCACAGTTTTTTAGCCTCCAGCTCACACATTTTTGTCTTAGCTCAGGGAGGAGGGCTCCAGAGCAAACTAAATGGGGCATCAGCCAAATTGCTGGCTCACAACTTGAATGCCAGTAGCTCACAGAGTAGAATTCTTGATCACAAGACTCCACAGCTTAGAGGGAACACTGGTAACAATATAGCAAGTCAATGGTTTTATACAGGCAGACCACATATAAATTTGAGACAAGCTTACAGGGAAAAACACACCTAAATCTGGTTTCAAAACAAGCCCACAGATGTGATCATGTGAACTGGGAGAGAGAACCACACCCATCATGTACAGATAGCGTCAAATGCCCATGTGTAGTTTAATCAGTGTGCTATGTGGTGATACTGAAGTTGGATAATTTTGTTGATCCATACTTTGAATCCCCCCCCCCAACTTTCACTCACTCCAGTTTTGGCTAGGACTTATTGCAATGCCATATTCCAGTGGTCTTTCTGCTAGGAAACGTAAGAAAGGCTATTTCTCATGAGATTTCTCATAAGAAAGGCTATTTCTCATGAGATTTTAAACTCAGAAAATAAAGTATCATGTGAAAACTAAGTGAGAAGATAAAGGTAAAGGTAAAGGATCCCTTGCTCGAAAGCCAGTCGAGTCCGACTCTAGGGTTGCGGTGCTCATCTCCGTTTCAAAGCCAAAGAGCCAACGCTGTCCGAAGACATTTCCATGGTCATGTGGCCGGCATGACTAGATGCCGAGGCGCACGGAACGCTGTTACCTTCCCACCGAAGTGGTACCTATTTATCTACTTGCAATTTCTTGCTTTCAAACTGCTAGGTCGGCAGGAGCTGGAACTAGAGACGGGAGCTCACTCCATCATGCGGCACACTCGGGTCTCGAACTGCTGAACTACTGACCTTCCACAGCCTGCAGTTCAGCGTCTTAACCACTTGAGCCACCACAGCTCCTTAAGTGAGAAGATACATCGCTATATAATGGAATTTCCTGATGTTTCCACCAATTTATATAATTCTTCCAAGGTCTGAAATCCTATAAGTACTATGTAGAAAAGCAGTCCTTTAAAACACAGATGGGGGAGGAGAAACTAACAAGCGGTCTTGATAGAGGCTTATATAATTTTGCACAGGGTGGAGAAAGTAGGAAATAAGAGAACTTTTCCCTCTGCCTCCCATAATACTAGAATTCAGGGGCACCCGATGAAGTTGAGAGGCATTAGATTCAGGCCAAACAACAGGCAATTATTAAATTGTGGAATTCATGCCAGTGGACGTAGTGATAGCCCCAAGCATATATGGCCTTATGGCCTTTAAACAGGACTGTGCAGACTCAGGGAGGACAGGTCTATCAATGGCTAGTAGCTATGATGTCTACAGGGAATTTTCCCATCCAGAGGCAGCAAACCACTGAATGCCAGGACTAGAAACAGTAATGACGCCAGGTTTTTTCACCCACTAGGTGAGGATACATTCTGGGGGGCCCCGTGCGGGGCGGGACAGGGGTGGGCGCTGGAGCCACAGCGGGCGGGCCAAGGGGGCGGCAAGGGAGGCTTCCTGTGCAGGGCGAGGAGGGGACGAGGCCGGCCAGAATGGCGCCCTCGTTGAGCCGTCGCCCTAGGCGACAGTCTAAAATTTAACATTAATTGGGCGGCCCTGGCTGGAAAGCAACATCTGTGGGAGACCATAGCCTTTATTGCCCTGCTTGCTCATTCTTCAGGGCAATTGGTTAGTCAAATTGTGAACTAGACAGACCACAGGAGACCACCAGAGCACCTTCTACGTTTTTATCATCTACACCAGCACCCGATAATACATTCATAACTAAATTCAGACATCGCTATGGTTCTAAATCATCATCTTGTCCATCATGGCAAGAGCTGCTAAAGGCAGCTTAAAAATTCTAAATTAAAATGATCTACGATACAAATAAACCACACTAATACCCACCAAGAAAGTACCTGTAGCTCAAACCCCATTAAAATGCCTAGAAAACGGAACAGTTTACAACACCTCCTAAAACCTGGTACATCCGTGGACACCTTTCCTGTTGCCCGCCAGGTGGGCGTAGCCAGGTGGGGCTTTTTCCTAGCAGGGCTTCTGATGGGCCAGAGGCGATCGGATTGACTTTACAGATTTTTAAAACACGTTTGACAGCAGCTGCCAGTGCAGCACAAAGATCTTCACAGTGTGACTGATGGCGAGCTGTGGCAGCCATATCATTTTTAAAAAACATGTTTATTGGTTTTCACATTTAAATTGAACAGTAACATTACAACAACAACAAGAAGAGTGCAAAATGAATGAAGAAT
This sequence comes from Gekko japonicus, assembly GCF_001447785.1. Taxonomy (NCBI): domain Eukaryota; kingdom Metazoa; phylum Chordata; class Lepidosauria; order Squamata; family Gekkonidae; genus Gekko; species Gekko japonicus. The sequence continues at coordinate 5,738 of NW_015175540.1, read as the reverse complement.
AAAAATACAAAAGTTAAAAAAAGAGAGACGAATATCAAATACAATAAATAGAATACCGGTTGCAGCAATACATTAAGTGTATTATATCGTAATATTTACGTGGAACTTGTAAAGTTGAGGTATTATCTCTGTTAAAAACATATTCAAGAAAAGGGAACCGTTTAAGTTGGAAATCGCTATGTCCAGAAAAATTGTGAAAAGAAGAAACCTTATCCATGGAATAAAGTTCCCAGAGTTTAGCATAACAATGCGAAAGAGTCAAGTTATTTCTACTTTTCCAGGTGTTGGCAATGATTATGGCTGGCTCCCCCTCCTGAGGCAGCTGTTATGTGACAGGCATTTTGTAGCTGCGCCCACTGCGCTGTGTCAGAATTCCAAAGGTGACCCCACAGGCTCAAAAAGGTTGGAGACCGTTGTCCTCAAAGCTTCTAAGAATGGTGCTCTCCTCAGAGAGTGCGTTCCACAAGTTGAGAGGCACGACTGAGGCCCTGACATGCCAAGTGGGCAAGCTTAAGCAGAAATGACAGCTAGAAGGCCATAATTGGTATACTAGAAGAAAGAAGAAGAAGAGGAGGAGGAGGAGGAGGAGGAGATTGGATTTATACCCCATGGCCCTTCACTACCCAAAGGTGTCTCGGAGCGGCTTACAAACTCCTTTCCCTTCCCCTCCCCACAACAGGCACCCTGTGAGCAGTGTTCCCTCTAAGCTGAGTTAGTGTGAGCTAGCTCACAGTTTTTTAGCCTCCAGCTCACACATTTTTGTCTTAACTCAGGAAGGATGGCTGACTAAGTTATGCAGCAGCCAACTAAGTTATGCAGCAGCCAAGTCGCTCACTCACAACTTTAGTGCCAGTAGCTCACAAAGTAGAATTTTTGCTCACAGGACTCCACAGCTTAGAGGGAACATTGCCTGTGAGGCAGGTGGGGCTGAGAGAGCTCTTGACAGAAACGGCTCTTTTTTCAAGGACAGCTCTTATCAGAACTAGGCTTGCCCAAGGTCATCCAGCCAGGTGCAAGTGGAGGAGTGGGGAATCAAACCTGGTTCTCCCAGATTAGAGTCCCAGATTAGAGTGGAGAGAGATGATCCTTCAAATATGTGGATTCTGGGTTATGAAGAGATTTAGAGGTCATAACCAGCACACTGAATTGAGCTCTCAAACAAACTGGCACACAATGCAGCTGTTTTAAAATGGACAAGGGTATGTTCTCATCAGCTTGCTGCATTCTGGACTAGTAGGACAGCCTGTAAAACAACCTGCACACTGCAACAACAGCCCCATGTACAGCGTTACAGTAGTCCAACCTCACACAGCTACAAAAAACACACACACACACACACAACCAGATTGCACAGAAAGCAGCTGAAGAATACAAGTGTGTAGTGGGTGGCAAAATTACTGTTTGTCCACAACGTCTGAACTGAGCTGTGTGGTTTTACTGAAAAACTATACCAAGCTAAAGAAGGAAGAACGTACACTTCCCCACTTCTACAAACTAAGGGTGGTCAGCTGGTTCTAAATAACTAGTTGTAAGCCACTTTCCCAAAAACAGTTAACACTGGGAAGTATTACCTGTTCCTGAGCATTACCTGTTCTTTTCCATGCTTTGCCCCCATCATTGACAAACAGTTTAGACCAGAGGTGTCAAACATAAGGCCCAAGGGCCGGACCCAGCCCATCCAGGGCTTTTATGCTGCCTGCGAGCAACTGATGCAAGGGAGGGAGTGCTGGGGGGAGTGGGCGGAGCCACTCCGTTATGTCTTTAGCACAGCGGAACAACCTCGCCTGCAGCAGTCAAGCATCATGGGAGCATCTGCCCAGCATTGCAATCCGGCCTCTCTAGTCCGCCTCTGTGGGTTTTCCTCTGCACACACCCCTCCTACCCCAGGGGGCCTTGCAGTGAGGACACACCCACTCGGAGTTTACCAGCTGCTGTCCTTTATACGGTTTATATCTCCAGTACCCGGCATTATGTTTTATGGCACACGTGGCCCGGCCGACAGAGAGACATTTATGTCAAATCCGGCCCTCGTAACAAATGAGTTTGACACCTCTGGTTTAGACAGAGAATGCTCTGGCTCAAAATCGACAAGTGGTGGTGGGGAAGGGCCATCAGGCTGCAGCCAACTAATGGTGACCTGCAGGACTTTCAGAGGACATTTGCCACTGTATGCTGCTGTGTAGCAACCCTGGACTTCCTTGGAGGTCCCCCATCCAAATGCTAACCAGGGCCGACCCTGCTTAGCTTCCGATCGGACTAGCTTCTCAGACCTTACAAGGTCGAACTTGGACGGGAGGTCAAGGCAACAGGTGTTAGCTACCTACTTACTCTGCCAAACTGTAAGAGAATCAAAAAAGGGGAAAGTCTTGGGAGTGCAATCCTTTCTTGACCCTGAAAATAATGTCTCCTAAATAAAATGATTAATGAGGAAGACCACCTATCTCACAAGCAAGTAGCATGATAAGGAAGCTGCCCACCTGTTGGCAAGCCATCCTTCATCCTTCAGGATTATAATGCAATGGACAAAAAGATGTGGGCGGGGGAGAACATTACCTTTATCAAAGGCAACTGAACTTGGGTCTCTTCTTTGGTCCTATGCAATGCAAAAACGCATGCTACTCTTTTGCTCAGCTTCACTTGCAATAATTATACAAAGAACATTTTCAAAAAAAAATCCAAATCATACTATTTCAGACCATTCGTAAGGAAAAGGGGTACCCCTTATTAATTCTATAATCAAAAGGTGAATCCTTGCACCAATAAGGCTGAAGTCTAGTTAAGAGTTGAGATAAAGGGGGTCTCCAAATGAAGGGCCCAGCTCATCTTCTCCGTTATCAGGAGTCCAAGCCTTGGAGTTCTCTCCAAACAGGCTAAACAAGGAATTCAGGTACTGATCATTAAGGACCTAGAAGATTGGTCAAGAACTGCTCCATGTGTCTGCAGCCTTCTCCCATCTAATAAAGTAGTTTAACAGGTTTGCCCTTAGGTTTCCCCGTACAGTTAATTAAATTAAATTAATTACAACCACTCCCCAGCACCCCAGCCACCATCAGACACAAAACAGATTCAAATATTTAGGAAGGGCAGGTGTTATAGCCTTTCCCCCAATATGCTAACTCCGCATATGAAGGGACACTACACGGATGAATATACTGCATACAGTCTCCCATACGCGAAGAAGAAAGAAGAAGAAAGAAGAAGAAAGAAGG
>NW_015175540.1:0-2213 GCF_001447785.1 Gekko japonicus | reverse complement strand
GGTGAGGCTGAGAGAACTCTGACAGAAACTGCTCTTTTTCAAGGACAGCTGTGCCAGAGCTTGTGACTGACCCAAGATCACATCAGCAGGTGCAAGTGGAGGAGTGGGGAATCAAACCCGGTTCTCCCAGATTAGAGTCCACGCACTTAACCTTAACTTAACAAACTGGCTTTTCTACTATAGTCCTGTGAAATGCATACATTTAATCTGTCTTCACATCCTGAATGCGTCTAAGTTTTGCAATTTAATTTAGACCAGCCCACCCTCAAAAATGAAATACGTTTCAGAGCCATTCACTCATTCCTTGAGCTGTTGGCCAGTGAGATGGGAAACAAAACTTCTATATATTGCACAGTATGCCACTACCAACTGACTCAACTATTCCCCTCTCTCTCTCTCATCTCCCAGTTACTAAATATGCATTAGTTGCATGCATTTTCACTGCATATCCTCAATACAGGACAGTATTTAGCTGCCTTTGTGTTTTACTTAGAGACAGCTTGAAGTCTAAATCCTCTCAAGAATGTGGTACCATGATGCGCTGATTGCAACATTACATTGTTTCCTTTAAAGGGCTTAATATGTTCTATTTAAACAGCTAGCGTAGCAATGGCGTGTAAACACTTGACATCTTAATTGCTAGTTGCTTCTTTGATACTTAAGAGAAAGCTTTCATTGAACATTTTTTTTAAAAAACCCACTAACGGCCTCGGGGTCATCAAGTCTTACAGTTACCACTCATGAATACTTTGATATAACAAAGCGGGACACAACCTAAGCCAACACAGGGTGAAGCTCTTCCAGTTCTCTTTACAGTAACTTTGTTTACAGGGATTTTAACCACTTGAGATGAAACACGCTGAAAGCCCCTTTCAGTAAAACAGAAATTATAAGTACCGGGGCTTCATGCAGCTGGAACCCCTACTGCTTGCTTCAGACTGTCAACATTTAGTAGATTCTGGGCGCATAAAAAGAGATAAAGGATTGGAACTTATTAGCAGGGGCAGACTGAGAAAGTTGCAAAACAGATACAATGCCTGGACAACTTTTTCTTCCTTTAGCACTGTTTAAACAATAGCACCCCTCCACCATCAGACCAGGAGCTGCGGTGGCTCAAGTGGTTAAGACGCTGAACTGCAGGCTGTGGAAGGTCAGTAGTTCAGCAGTTCGAGACCCGAGTGTGCCGCATGACGGAGTGAGCTCCCGTCTCTAGTTCCAGCTCCTGCCAACCTAGCAGTTCGAAAGCAAGAAATTGCAAGTAGATAAATAGCCCTAGAGTCGGATTCGACTGGCTTTCGAGCAAGGGAACCTTTACCATTACCTTTTACCATCAGACCAATAAATGTACACGTCAAAGAGAATACCCAAAATGTAATGAATGTGGGTAATCGCAAACACATTTTGTTAACATTTAAAAACTCAGAGGTACAATGAGAACAGCTGAGACCTAAGTGCAAACTGGGGGAAACACTTTCACAACATATCCCAATAAATGCTAGCGTCACATAATTTGTCTAGAATTGTCAGCATTCATATATGAATGTTCACTCACTGTATCAATCAACGATGTAATCTAAAACAGAACATCACACAAGCCAAGAGTCTTATAAATGAGAGGCAGGGTCCTTACGGCAAAGATAGCAAAGCCCGACACGACATACTGGGAGCGGCAGTCAATCCCCCACTCCTCCTCTCCAAAGCCTGAAGTTTAGGATGTCCCTACTCCTGAGGTTAGGTTGTACATTGTGCTTGGATGTCCCACCAATCACTTCCTTCCTGCATACCCAGCTTTGCCTTCCCTTCCTTCCCTCTGAGAGCCAGTTTGGTGTAGTGGTTAAGTGCGCAGACTCTAATCTGGGAGAACCGGGTTTGATTCCCCACTCCTCCACTTGCAGCTGCTGATGTGACCTTGGGTCAGTCACAAGCTCTGGCACAGCTGTTCCTGAAAGAGCAGTTTGTGTCAGAGTTCTCTCAGCCCCACCCACCTCACAGGGTGTCTGTTGTGGGGAGGGGAAGGGAAAGGAGTTTGTAAGCCGCTCTGAGACTCCAAGTGAAGGGTGGGGAATAAATCCAATCTCATCTCATCATCATCCTTTGCAGCATCTCTTCCATCGCTTGTGCTGTAGAAAACCTGAACTAGATCTAAACCAAAGCAAATTCCCCAAGTTTTGTGAACGTTTGCGGTCCCTGCCAATGCAAGGGTTGCTCAACAG
>NW_015175539.1:53918-54112 GCF_001447785.1 Gekko japonicus | reverse complement strand
CTGCTTGGTTTCAATTTGCTGCAATTTCTTTCCGCAGCACCTTGAGACTGGAACAGATGGCGGTCCTGTTAACACCTTGTAAATCTGACACACAATAAACAGCGGCAGGTGCGGAGGTACTCCGCAGGGCAGCAATGGAGGTTCCCTGCCAAATTATAGGAACAGTTGACAGAGGCTCTGGGTGGTGGGGAGGA
>NW_015175539.1:44642-48849 GCF_001447785.1 Gekko japonicus | reverse complement strand
ATGAGGGGCAGGGACCTTTTCCGGGGCTGTTTTTGCCTCTCCGTCTGCCCTCCTGGCAAGGCGCGGCACTGCCATAGCTCCAGCCCCAGTAAAGGAGGTGTGAATGGGGCCGACTTCCCTTTGGTGCCCGGCAGGGCTATTTTTGGGCAGGAACGCACAGGAACGGAGTTCCGGATGGCTCCCAAGTTGGCCACGCCCAGCAGGAACTCATTAGCATAATAGGCCACACCCAACAGCAGAAACCCATTAGGATTGGCTACATTAGGGGTGTGTGGCCTAACATGCAAAGGAGTTCCTGCTACAAAAAAAAGCCCTGGGTTTTGACAACAAACAAAGTAAACGGAATAAGAAGCAAAAGGTGGGTGTGGCTGGATGAACACACCTCTGGTAACATGGGGGTGTGTCCTAATGTGCTAATGAGCTATGCTCTCATGGGTGTGGCTGGATATGCTAATGAGTTTCTGCTGCTGGGTGTGGCCTATTATGCTAATAAGTTCCTGCTGGACGTTTTCTACAAAAAAAAGCCCTGGTACCCGGGACAGGGGGAGTAGGGCAGCGGAGGGCCTTCGGAGCAGCCTCAGGAAACTACAGTTCCCAGAGTGCCTCAGGGGAAGCAAGGGACATTAGAACAGTTTCAGTGTTAACAGGCGGCAGCAGAAACACACAGCTGCAAGGCCTGGAAAATGTGCAGATAGCCTCTTCTCAGTGAGTACTGAGTGTCCTAATTAGGACTGTGTTGAAACGGCTTCTATTGTCCTGTTTTCCCTTTTTAAAAAAAAAAGAAGAAGAAGAAAACTGGCACGAAATACCATTGCGATGTTTTCCTTCTCTATTTCCATCGACGTCTGGCAGTTCTAAAGGAAACTGGAGAGCCCTGGCCTTCCCCAGTGAAAGTGTGTACGAACCGGCAGCACATGATGGGTTTCGTAGTTTTGGTGGACAGTGGCTCCGAAAGAACACAAGGAATCTTGACTCCCCCCCCAGTGAAATATCTGAAGAAAAGGGAGAAGTATTCGTTGGGGGGAGGGGTTGTCAGCTCCCCCCTCACCAGGGCTTTTTTGGTAGAAAAAGCCAAGCAGGAACTCATTAGCATAATAGGCCATACCCAATGACAGAAATTCATTAACATATTAGGCCAAACCCCCATTTTGCCACACCCACCTTTTGCTTCTTATTCTGTTTACTTTGTTTGTTGTCAAAACCCTGGGCTTTTTTTGTAGCAGGAACGTCTTTGCATGTTAGGCCACACACCCCTAATGTAGCCAATCTGAATGAGTTTCTGTTGTTAAAGGTAAAGGTAAAGGTTCCCTTGCTCGAAAGCCAGTCAAATCCGACTCTAGGGTTGCGGTGCTCATCTCCGTTTCAAAGCCGAAGAGCCAGCGCTGTCCGAAGACGTTTCCGTGGTCATGTAGCCGGCATGACTAAACACCGAGGCGCACGGAACGCTGTTCCCTTCCCACCGAAGTGGTCCCTATTTATCTACTTGCAATTCTTGCTTTCAAACTGCTAGGTTTATTTATTTATTTATTTTGGGATTTCTATCCCGCCCTACCCGGTGGCTCAGGGCGGCTAACAACAAGATATAAATAATAAAACAGTAAAAACAATTTTACACACAATAAAACTGGTGCTCCAATCTATATAATCTATACAGTTTACAAAAAGCTCTGTTGGGTGTGGCCAACTCGGGAGCCAGCCGGAACTCCGTTCCTGTGCGTTCCGGCCCAAAAATAGCCCTGCCTCTCACCACTGGCAGGGGTGGGGAGGTAGGGGGTACCAGATCGAGGATGAGAAACTCCTGGAGATTTGATGACGGACCCTGGGGAGGGGAGAAACCACAGTGGGGTTCAATTCCACAGACTCCACTCTCCAGAGCACCCGTTTCCTTCTGTGGCCTGGAGAAGAGCTGTAATGCCAGGCGATCCCGAGGTCCCACCAGGAGGCTTGCTGCATCCCTAGAACGGCGAAACACAAGGCAGCTAACCCATGGGTTGGTGTGCAAAACCAGCCGTGTGAACCTGGCAGATGCAATGGCAGCAACACTGCTGATCCGTGGCTCCGTTTGTGCACCTCGCCCATCACCTTTTTACCCCGCCTTTCCTCCTAGGACCTCGGGGTTGTCAGCCTCCAGGAATTACAACCGATCTCTGGACTACAGTTCCCCTGGAGAAAAGGGCTGCTGTGCAGGGGTCGTTTTGTAGAAAAAGAGGAGCAGGAGCATAACTCATTAGCGGAACTCGTTTGCGTATGCCACACACCCCCTGACATCACCGGACGTTTGTCAGAAGGCAACACCCACCGCTCAGGCTCCACTGGACTGTTTTGGATTGCTAGCTATTGGGGGGGGGGAACGTGCAGATCTGCCCTCGCAGAGGAGGGAGAGCTTGTACCTGAAGGTGGGGGGCTCTGCAACTTACCTGGCTGCTTCTTGCTCTGACTGAGGGCTGCTGGGAGCAGGGGGGCAAGGCTTGTTGCATGTGCCCGCCCCCTGGGCTCCTTACTGCTGGTGCTCCGCTCCTGTGCGCTCCCACAAGAAATGACCCCTGCTGCTGTGGAGGGTGGACTCTGTGGCATTCTACCATGCAGAGGTAGGGTTGCAACAATTGGGGGAGGGGACTTACCGGTGGCAGGGGGGTGCTTTGCCAGCAATGTAATGTACGGGCATCACTCCTGTGCATCTGGAAGTAATGCCAGTGTGTTGACAGGTGATGCCATTTGGGACAAACTCTATGGTTAGATCACTGAGTTTTGCCCAGATACCGGAGTGTCCCCAGCTTCGCCTGGCAATCCATTGACATCACTTCTGGGCAGACAGGAAGTGATGTCAACATACTGGGATGCTGCTGGCATTCCCCTTCCCATCTGCCACCATTTCCCTTCCCACTAGTCAGCTGAGCAGTGGCAGGGAACTGCTGCCCACAGGGCAGGTGGAGGTCTGGCCAGTCATCTGTCACAACGTACTGATTAATCTCGCCTCCAACGTGAATCCACAAGGTAGCTGTTGACAAATCTCACTCACACAGTTTCTCCTCTCTGCAAAATGAAGGAGAAGAACAAGAGATTGGATCTGTAGGAGACCCGAAGGAGTCTCAGAGCAGTTTACAATCTCCTTTCCCTTCCCCTCCCCACAACAGACACCCTGTGAGGTCGGTGGGGCTGAGAGAGCTCTTTCAAGGACTGCTCTTGAGGAAACAGCTCTGAGAGAACTTGTGACGGACCCAAGGTCATCCAGCAGCTGCAAGAAGAAGAAGACGAGGAAGATGTTGGATGTATACCCCGCCCTTCACTACCCGAAGGTGTCTCAGAGCGGCTTACAAACTCCTTTCCCTTCCCCTCCCCACAACAGACACCCTGTGAGGTAGGTAGGGCCGAGAGAGCTCTCTCATGAACTGCCCTTGAGAGAACAGCTCTGAGAGAACTTGTGACTGACCAGAGGTCATCCAGCAGCTGCAAGAAGAAGAAGAAGAGTTGGATTTATACCCTGCCCTTCACTACCCAATGGAGTCTCAGAGCGGCTTACAAACTCCTTTCCCTCCCCCTCCTCACAACAGACACCTGTGAGGTCGGTGGGGCCGAGAGAGCTCTTTCGAGGACTGCTCTTGAGAGAACAGCTCTGAGAGAACTGTGGCTGACCCAAGGTCACACCGGCAGCTGCATGTGGAGGAGGGGTGACTCGAACACGGTTCTCCCAGATTAGAGTCTGCGCTTCTAACCACCACACCAAACTGGCTCTCTGTTCCGGAGTAATAATACTGATCTGCCTTACAGGATTGTTGTAAAGATTGCGACACAATAATGTGTGTGAAGCACTTTGAACATTCAGACGCTCAGTGCCATTTGTCCCGATTCCCATGGTTAAGTGTCAGCTCAAAGACTGATGGCACCTGGTATTTCTGGCCACTGTGTGACAGAGTGTTGGACTGGATGGGCCTTTGGCCTGATCCAACGTTGGCGTCTCTGATGTTCTTAATATTCCTATACATTCTTCCTGCCAGGAGCAGGCCAGATATTAAAGAACACACATCCTGCAGGTGTTCTTCTGACACCTTCTACCGATCAACTACTTTCAAGGGCTCTTTTTGTAGAAAAAGCCCAGCAGGAACTCAGCATAATAGGCCACACCCAACAGCAGAAACTCATTAGCATACTAGGCCACACCCCTGACAGCACAGCTCATTAGCCTATTAGGCCGCATCCCCCACGCTAC
>NW_015175539.1:35216-44582 GCF_001447785.1 Gekko japonicus | reverse complement strand
TTTGTGGTCAAAACCCAGGGCTTTTTTTGGAGCAGGAACCCCTTTGCATGTTAGGCCACACACCCCTAATGTAGCCAATCCTAATGAGTTTCTGCTGTTGGGTGTGGCCTGTTATGCTAATGAGTCCCTGCTGGGCGTGGCCAGCTCGGGAGCCAGCCGGAACTCCGTTCCTGTGCGTTCCTGCCCAAAAATAGCCCTGACTTTAACACATCCTCTGGAGTGATGTGCCTCTTGATTAAATGCCCCTCGACCCAGTGGGCACCATCACCAGGTACTGAGGGGTCTGGAGACCAAGAACTATGAGGAAAGGCTGAAGGAGCTGGGTATGTCTAGCCCAGAGAGGAGACGACTGAGAGGTGGTATGAGAACCATCTCCAAGGACTTGAAGGGCTGTCATGTAGAGGACGGGGCAGAGTTGTTTTCTGTTGCCCCAGAAGGTCGGACCAGACCCAACGGGTTGAAATTAAATCAGAAGAGTTTTCAGTTAAACATTAGGAAGAACTTCCTGACATTTAGAGAAGGTCCTCAGTGGAACAGGCTTCCTTGGGAGGTGGTGGGCTCTCCTTCTTTGGAGGTTTCTAAACAGAGACTCGGCGGCCATCGGACAGCAATGCTGATCCTGTGAACTCGGGCAGATCATGAGAAGGGAGGGCAGGAAGGGTTGCCTCGGTGCCAAGTTCTCGTGGCCCTTTCTTACACGCCCAGAGAAATGCCGATCACCACTTTGGAGGTCAGGAAGCAATTTTTCTCCAGGTCAGTTTGGCTGGAGATCCTGGAGGTTTTTTTGTCATCTCAGCGTGGAGCAGGAATCACTGGGTGTGTGTGTGGGGGGGGATGTATTTTTTAATTTCCTGCATTGTGGAGGGATTTGTCAGGGTCTCTAGGCAGGTCACACCACACAAAGGCTTCTTTCGAAGAGAAGTGCTTATTGGTAGTCCAGTACTAAACATCACGTATGCAGCTTGTGTCAGGAATAGCCTGTAGTATAGGAATATCAAACTACCCCCCAATAGCATAAGCCAATGATTACGTTTTGCGCGGGCGGGCCAAAGCAAGCGCCAAGCAAGCAAAGCCGTTAAGGTTCCCAGCCGTCTAATTGCATCTGGAGACAGCAAGGTCAAAACAGCGATAGCGTTCAGTAGCTCGGCAGGGAAGCGCTGGGAACACGGAGGTGAATATCCCCCCCCACATTCCAGTGCTATGACAGGGCTACCTGACAGGGGTTGGACTAGATGATCCTGGAGACCCCTTCCAGCTCTACGATTCGAGGACTGATAACTGGAGGGAACTCCTTCCAGCTATGAAGTCGTTCAGTCATCTTGTCATGCGACTTCCTGGCGGCCCACGTTTGCCAGGGTTCAGGGACGGAGGTCGGTCAGGGTCACAGGGGGTGGGCATTGCTCTTCACGACCCGGCCAATGTCAGATGTTTTGTGGGCGGGAGAGAACCGGCAAAGAGACCCCAGTAGGACTGAGAGAACTGGCAAGGGGCCATGACGGATCAGGCTCTTCGGGAGGGTAGCGCACAAGCGGCACATCAATGCGCAATCAGTTCTCTGGGTTGGGGAGGGCCGCCAGGACAGCTTGGTTCAAATGCAGGAAATGCACTGAGCCGCAGCCTCGCGCATGACTGTCACAACCAATGTTCCCTCTAAGCTGTGGAGTCTTGTGAGCAAAAAGTCTACTTTGTGAGCTGCTGGCATTAAAGTTGTGAATGAGCGATTTGGCTGCTGCATAAATTCGTTTGCTCTGGAGCCCTCCTTCCTGAGCTAAGCAAAAACGGGTGAGCTGGAGGCTAAAAAACTGTGAGCTAGCTCACACTAACTCAGCTTAGAGGGAACACTGGTCACGACGGGTCCAACAGCTGCGTCTCCCTTTTCTGCAAACTGACATTTAACGGCGATCCCATGTCTGCTACTGTAGGGTTCAGTCTACGAACCGTATTGATCCAGAGGTGCTTGCCATTGTCAGACTGGTCATCGCGGCCAAAATCCATCTTTCCCTGCCTCCGATGTTCAGTCTCTCTCTCTTTTTCGCTCTCTCTCTGCCAGTTTGATTCTGGACAGCATCGGTGTAGACTTTCCAATTTCCCGGGGGGGGCTGGGGCTGGGCCAGAGGCATTGCTTTGCTAGGAGCAAGGGTGGCTCCCGGGGGAGGCTGAACACCTTCCTGAAAATTTCGGCGGGGGCTGAAGCCCCGCCGCCCCCACGAAGATTACGCCTATGCTGGACAGTATTTTTTTCCCCCCTACTGGAACCTATTAGCTGCGAGTGGAATGTGATGTTCACAGAGATTAAACTACCCATGGTCCCCTTTAATGAGAAACAGTGATGCCATTGGGGGGGGGGGGGAAGAAACGAAAATATGCAAAATTGGCAAAGGGAGTTTTGTTCTCCGAGCGAGGCAAAGACAGTAGGGATGTTACAGGCGAAAGGCGGCATCTTTATCCCATTAATTTGGGAAACAGAAGAACCGCCGGAGCCCCGCGGGGATGAAACGGAGCGACTCCAGAGTTCGGGATCCCATGTGACGGAAAAGGTGAGAGAAGGAAAGCATCACCGGAGGGCGCAACACCCCCCCCCCACCCGCAGCATGGGAGAAGAGGCAGATGAAGACAGACAGGTGCATTGGGTTTGGGTGTGCTGCGTCTTAGCATGGACAGTGGCTTGCAGTTTTAGAATATTTTAAGTGAATTGAATTTAGAATCGAACATTGTCATTCCAGTAGTTTCAGAGGTCAGCCATGTCAGTCTGCAGAAGAATAATTAGGAGCGCGGACTCTAATCTGGGAGAACCGGGTTTGATTCCCCACTCCTCCACATGAAGCCAGCTGGGTGACCTCGGGTCAGTCACAAGTTCTCTCAGAGCTGTTCTCTCACGAGTAGTCCTCGGAAGAACTCTCTCAGCCCCACCTTGTGGGGAGGGGGAGAGAAAGGAGTTTGTAAGCCGCTCTGAGATTTCTTTGGGTAGTGAAGGGCGGGGTATAAATCCAACCTTCTCTTCTTCTTCTGTTTGGGGAGAGGAAGGGAAAGTGATTGTAGGCTGCTTTGAGGCTCCTTAAGACAGAGAAAAGCAGGGTGGGGTATAAATCCAATCTCCTCCTCCTCCTCCTCCTCCTCTTCTTCTTCTTCCACCTTAGAGCCACATCGAGTGTGCACTTATGGAAGTCAAAAATATTCGAACACCATTTACTGCCCGTAAAGGCATTATCAAAAGCAAGCAAGGGAAAGAACTGTCTAACCAACAAGATGTCAAAAACAGACGGCGAGAATACACAGAAGAGCTGTATACTAGTAGCAAAGAAGCCCAACCTCAGGATACCAGGGAAAGGGAAGTTGAGAAAGAATGAGCCATCCTTGGGGAAGAGATCATGTGGGCAATTTGGTGTAGTGGTTAGGAGCACGGACTGTAATCTGGGAGAACCGGGTTTGATTCCCCACTCCTCCACATGCAGCTGCTGGGGTGACCTGGGGTCAGTCCCAGGTTCTCTCAGAGCTGTTCTCTCAGGAGCAGTCCTCGAAAGAGCTTTCTCAGCCCCACCTACCTCACAGGCTGGCCCATAGCTAACATGGGGCCCACGGGGCCTGGCCCCCTAGTGTTTCTTCTGGGCCCCCTCCATCCAGGGCTGCCCCCAAAGTGCTCCAACTGACCACCTGCACTGTACTTTCATTTCATTAGCTGGTGGTCCCCCAAGGCCCCCTCCCAAAGAATTCCCTAGCTACGGGGTACCTCACAGGGTGTCTGTTGTGGGGAGGGAAAGGAGTTTGTAAGCTGCTCTGAGATTCCTTTGGGTAGTGAAGGGCGGGGTAGAAATCCAACCTCTTCTTCTTCTGTTTGGGGAGAGGAAGGGAAAGTGATTGTAGGCTGCTTTGAGGCTCCTTAAGACAGAGAAAAGCAGGGTGGGGTATAAATCCAATCTCCTCCTCCTCCTCCTCCTCCTCTTCTTCTTCTTCCACCTTAGAGCCACATCGAGTGTGCACTTATGGAAGTCAAAAATATTCGAACACCATTTACTGCCCGTAAAGGCATTATCAAAAGCAAGCAAGGGAAAGAACTGTCTAACCAACAAGATGTCAAAAACAGACGGCGAGAATACACAGAAGAGCTGTATACTAGTAGCAAAGAAGCCCAACCTCAGGATACCAGGGAAAGGGAAGTTGAGAAAGAATGAGCCATCCTTGAGGAAGAGATCATGTGGGCAATTTGGTGTAGTGGTGAAGTGCGCGGACTCTGATCTGGGAGAACCCGGTTTGATTCCCCACTCCTCCTCCACATGCAGCTGCTGGGGTGACCTGGGGTCAGTCCCAGGTTCTCTCAGAGCTGTTCTCTCAGGAGCAGTCCTCGAAAGAGCTTTCTCAGCCCCACCTACCTCACAGGCTGGCCCATAGCTAACATGGGGCCCACGGGGCCTGGCCCCCTAGTGTTTCTTCTGGGCCCCCTCCATCCAGGGCTGCCCCCAAAGTGCTCCAACTGACCACCTGCACTGTACTTTCATTTCATTAGCTGGTGGTCCCCCAAGGCCCCCTCCCAAAGAATTCCCTAGCTACGGGGCTGCTCACAGGGTGTCTGTTGTGGGGAGGGGGAGGGGAAGGAGATTGTATGAGCCAACTACCAAACAACAAGGCTCCAGGCGTTGACATCATCTCTGCAGAACTGCTGAGGCCTGTACCACCGGCAATCATCAGGTGGTCCAGAAAACTTGGGAAACCAACACACGGCCAAGGGACTTGAAACGCTCAGTGTTCATTCCACGACCAAAAAAGGGAGATTCCAAAGACTGCTCCAGTTATAGCAACATCGCTCTCATTCCTCCCATTAGCAATATTCTGCTTAAAATTATACGACGACGCCTGGCACCAACCGTCGAAAGGGAATTACCAGATGTCCGAACCGGCTTCCAAAAGGGGCGTGGCACTCGCGACCATATAGCAAATCTGCATTGGATCATGGAGAAATCCCACGAGTATCAAAAGATTATCTACTGATGCCTCATCGATTACAAGAAAGCCTTTGACTGTGTCGATCGTGACAAACTGTGGAGAGACCTACAAGACCTGGGCGTGCCAGCACACCTGGTCAAGTTGATATCATCACTGCACACAAACCAGGAAGCCACTGTTTGAACATCACATGGAGATACTGATAGGTTCAAGATAGAGAAGAAGAGAGAGAAGAGATTGGATTTAGACCCCGCCTTCACTTGGAGTCTCAGAGCGGCTTACAAACTCCTTTCCCTTCCCCTCCCCACAACAGACACCCCTGTGAGGTGGGTGAGGCTGAGAGAGCTCTGACAGAAACGGCTCTTTTTCAAGGACAGCTGTGCCAGAGCTTGTGACTGACCCAAGGTCACATCAGCAGGTGCAAGTGGAGGAGTGGGGAATCAAACCCGGTTCTCCCAGATTTGAGTCCGCACACTTAACCACTACACCAAACTGGCTCTGCAATGTGGATTCTGTGAACTCAGGCAGATCATGAGAGGGAGGGCAGGAAGGGTTTCTAAACGGAGGCTAGGCAGCCATCTGACAGCAATGCTGATTCTGTGAATTTAGGCAGATCCTGAGAGGGACTGCAGGAAGGGTTTCTAAACAGAGGCTAGACGGCCATTTGACAGCAATGCAGATTCTGTGAACTTTGGCAGATCATGAGAGGGAGGGCAGGAAGGGCTGCATCAGTGCTTAGTTCTTGGGGCCCTTTCTTACACGCCCAGGGAAATGCCTATCATCACTTTGGGGTCAGGAAGCAATTCTTCTCCAAAGATTCGTCACCAATTTGGCCAGAGATCCTGGAGGTTTTTTGTCATCTTCTGGGTATGGAACGGGGGTCACTGCGGGTGTGGAGGGGGAGGTATTTGTGAATTCCCTGCATTGTGCAGGGGGTTGGACTAGATGGCCCAGGAGGGCCCTTCCAACTCTACGATTCTAGAAAAAGGAATACAACAAGGTTGCATCCTTTCACCTTTCCTATTCAACAGGTATGATGACACAATCATGTTAAGTGCGCATACTCTAATCGGGGAGAACCGGGTTTGATTTCGCACTCCTCCATTTGCACCTGCTGGATGACCTTGGGCAAGCCGTAGTTCTCTCACTTGCCTGGAAATGTTAAAGTATTCTTGGTCGATCTAAAAGGTCACCCAAGAGCATTGAGCTGGATGAAGTGTATTAGGGGGATATCCCTGCACCATATCTGAACCTATGGGAGCCAGTTTGGTGTCGTGGTTGAATGCGCGGACTCTAATCTGGGAGAACCGGGTTTGAGTCCCCACTCCTCCACTTGCACCTGCTGGATGACCTTGGGCAAGCCGTAGTTCTGATAAGAGCTGTTCTTGAAAAAGAGCCGTTTCTGTCAAGAGCTCTCTCGGCCCCACCAACCTCACAGGGTGTCTGTGGTGGGGAGGGGAAGGAAAAGGAGTTTGTCAGCCGCTCAGAGACTCCTTTGGGTAGTGAAGGGCGGGGTATAAATCCAGTCTCTTCTTCTCTTCTTCTTCAAAACTGAGCTGAGATGAGGTAAGGAGAGAATGAAGTGCAAGTTGGATGACAGTGGAGACCCAGGTTCCCAAAGTCTGGGGATGTGATCAATGTTCCCTCTAAGCCGTGGAGTCCTGTGAGCAGAAATTCTACTTTGTGAGCGACGGGCTTTAAAGTTGTGAGTGATTCATTTGGCTTCTTAGTAAATTAGTATGCTTTGGAGCCCTCCTTCCTGAGCGGAGACAAAAATGTGTGAGCCGGAGGCTAAACAACGGTGAGCTGGCTCACGCCAACTCAGCTTAGGGGGAACACTGGATGTGATGTCTGGGGGCGTGTTTTCTGTCACCTAGAAAGCAGCTGTAATTCCAGGAGGTCTCCAAACTGCACCTGTAGGGGTGCCAACCCTACCATAGAAAAGGCCTCTAGACATAGGCCGCCGTCAGACTTGCCATTCGGTGCGGAGGGGAAGTGAGCCTATTTCCCCTGGTGGAAACTGACACGGGGTTGTGCGATCACACATCTCCCCCCCAAAAAATGTGTTATAAACAATTTTATTCGTTTCAGAAATAGAAAGCACAAACAAAGAGAGAGAAAAACCAACACAGAACAAAGGATAACATACAACAATAAACATACATTGGAGCTTATACTCTAATCTCTGGTTTAGTTTCACATGGTCTCCTCGAGTCTTGCACTTATGCACCTAAATTAGTTTATATAGTTACCTTCAAAGCATTATTACGCCCAGGGGTCATTTCCTGCAGGAGCACACAGGAGCGGAGCTCCGGCAGGAATTTCCTTGTTAGTAAACCAGATTTCCACTGAGTTCCAGAGGATTTACTTGTTCATCAGCGTTCTTAGTCTTGCAGGGCACCATAGCAGGGAAGGGTGGTAAAGAAATCAAATCAAATAAATAATAAATAAATAAACAGTGCAGTCCTAAGGGCTACCTGTGCTACAGTGGCTGGGCCCCAGTCTAATCATGGAGGTGCTGATCAGAAGAAGAAGAAGAGGAGGAGGAGGAGGAGGAGGAGATTGGGTTTATACCCCACCCTTCACTCGGGGTCTCTCTCTTTTTTTATAAACAGTTTTATTAGTATCAGAAATAGAAAATACAAACAAAGACACAGAGAAAAAAACAACATAAAACAAGAAATAGCAATAAATATACATTAGAGCTTATATTCTATTCTCTGGTTTAGTTTCACAGGATGTCCTTGAATTTTATATTTATGCACCTAAGTTAGTTTATATATTTTCTTTCTGAGAGTTATTATGCCAGTCTTCCAAGAAAATTTTCTGTCCATTTGTATAACTTCAGCCAGTTTTTCTCAAAGGTTTCTTCTTTTTTATCTCGTAGTTGCAAAGTTAACTTATCCATTTCTGCTGCTTCTAAAAGTTTATAAATCATTTCTTCTTTTGTTGGGCTTTCTTCTGTTTTCCAATACTTAGCATACAATTTTCTAACTATTTTTACAACATTTATAATCATATAGACATCTGCTTTCTTGTAATTTTGTAGTACAATATTTAATAAAAACAACTCTGGTACAAATGGTATATTTATGTCTAACATTTTTTGCAGTATCTCATGTATCCAAATTCAATATTTTTTTAGCAATCACACATCCTTTACAGCTGCAGGCTCAGCCCGTTACTGCCCAATTGGATGGCACATTCGGGTGAGCGGGTTGGTTTTTTTTGCCTCTTGTCGCCCATGCACATAAACGAGGAATAGCACCGCCGCACTGAGGGTTCCCCAGAGGTCATTTCGGGGGGGATTGCAGTTCCCCCGGGTGAGGTACGGGGGGCATGGGCTGCAAGGCCGGCAGCGGCGGCCGGGACCGTTGAGGGCGGGGTGTGTGGCCTTGTGACACACTTCCGGTGATGTCAGGGGGTGTGGCATATGCTAATGAGTTCCCCTAGCTCTTTTTCTACGAAACGACCCCCGGGGGTTCCCCATGGAGTATGTGGTTATGCGCATACTGCTAAGTGAGGGAAAGAAAGGCACCGAGTTGGGATGGAATGAGCAGACCATCCCGACGGCGTGAGAGCGTGCTTGAGTGATCAGACAGCGGGAAGTCCATCTGTAGCCTGCCAGCAAGCATTAGGACCGGACTCTCTTTTAACTCCGCTTTCGTGGCGGGACAGCATTGGGTGCTGACAGCTTCGGGAAGTTTCCCAGAGGTTGCTGTCTGATCATGCCCTTTACATCCATCAGGCATTTGTAGCCGAGTTGCATTTAAAGGCACGTCTGTCCATGGCCATAGAAAATTAGCACATTAGGGAAAAGTTTTCTACCTGTAAGCATTCTTTTTTGGGTGGAAGAGTATTCAAAAGGTGGGATAGAGCAGGTTGAGAAAGAAGTACTTTTCTCCCTTTTTCACAATACAAGAACTCGTGGGCACTCAATGGAATTGGGCACTCAATGAAATTGCTGAGCAGTCAGGTTAGAACAGATAAAAGGAAGTCCTTCTTCACCCAAAGAGTGATTCACACGTGGAATTCACTGCCACAAGAGGTGGTGGCGGCTACAAGCATGGACGGCTTCAAAAGGGAATTAGATAAGCATATGGAGCAGAGGTCCATCAGTGGCTATTAGCCACAAGGTATAGATAGGGACTCTGGGGCAAGTGATGCTCTGTCATCTTGGTGCTTGGGGGGGGGGTCAACAGTGGGAGGGCTTCTAATGTCCTGGCCCCACTGCTGGACCTCCTGATGGCACTGGTATTTCTGGCCACTGTGTGACACAGAGTGTTGGACTGGAGGGGACATTGGCCTGATCCAACATTGGCTTCTCTTATGTTCTTATAAGAGGGAATTGGATAAGCATATGGAGCGGAGGTCCATCAGTGACTCTTAGCCACATGGTATAGATAGGTGCTCTCAATTTGGGGCAAG
>NW_015175539.1:31887-35037 GCF_001447785.1 Gekko japonicus | reverse complement strand
CTTGGTGCTTGGGGGGGGGAACAGTGGGAGGGCTTCTAGTGTCCTGGCTCCACTGGTGCACCTTCTGATGGCACTTGGTATTTTTTGCCGCTGTGTGACACAGAGTGTTGGACTGGATGGGCCACTGGCCTGATCCAACATTGGCTTCTCTGATGTTCTTATGTCTGGGGCAAGTGATGCACTGTATTCTTGGTGCTTGGGGGGGGGCAACAGTGGGAGGACGTCTGGTGTCCTGGCCCCACTGCTGGACCTCCTGATGACACATGGTATTTCTGGCCACTGTGTGACAGAGTGTTGGACTGGATGGGCCACTGGCCTGATCCAACATTGGCTTCTCTTATGTTCTTATGTCTGGGGCAAGTGATGCTCTGTGTTCTTGGTTCTTGGGGGGGGGGGCAACAGTGAGAGGGCTTCTAGTGTCCTGGCCCCACTGGTGGACCTTCTGATAGCACCTGGTGTGACAGAGTGTTGGACTGGATGGGCCACTGGCCTCATCCATCACTGGCTTCTCTTATGTTCTTATGTGATCGGATTTGGCACCTGCCCTTTGCTCAGGTGCCAGCCGAGCATGTTTGCGGAAAGGAGACCTCGTTTTTGGATGTCTGGCAATCGTTGCCGGAAGGGCCGAACGGGAAAGTTCTGAGCCCCCAGCAGGAACTGGGCTTTTATTCCCGCACGGGAGTTCGATCCCCCTGCATTTCTCTTAGGGGGTTATTTTCCTTAGAGAATTGCTCCCTGTCCCTCTCGGTAGGACGGCATCCCACCTGAAACGCCCCGGCGCCCTTGTTTTGCAGATGACCTTTCTCGAAACGCTCCCCCCCTTCTCGATATTAATCATAAATCCAGTGGCGTAATTATTTTCCACATTAGTCGTCGCCGGTCCACACTCCCATCTGGTTGGAATTTGACTCCATTAGCCGTACGCCCACCAGGAGAAAGGGGGGGGGGGGAATAGAAACAAAAAAATAATAATATTCCCAGTTGTTTCAAAATCCAAACCTGCTGTCCAGAAGTACCAGAGAACGCTTTCTTTCTTTTTCCTATCTGAAAAATCGAAGGTCATTGAAACTTGTTTGCACGAGTGGGCTAGGTCAAATTAGGAAGCCTGGCCCCTGGATTACTTTGTAGAGCAGAGGTGAATGTAGCAGGTAAATTCCACTGTAGACCCAGGGCCGGCTCCAGGGTTTTTTGTACTCTAGGCGAGGCCACCTTTTAGCGCCCCCCCAACGCACGCCCACCAATTATGGGGTTGCCAACCTCCAGGCGGGGCCTGGAGAGAAGGAAATCCAGCTGCTGAAAGCTCCTACCCTGCTACAAATTTTGCTAGTCTTTTAGGTGCTACCGGACTCTTGCTCTTTTCTACCAGTAATAGCAGAGTTAGGTAAAAAAGACGAAGACACATTAATAGGGACAAGGGACATTTTATTTATATAAAACAGGTCTGACCTTTCCCATGGCCAGAGTCCTCCAGGCAGGTTACAAAAGAGGGGGGGAAAAGAGGAAAAAGAGTAGACCATAGACATAGAAGAAGAAGGAGATTGGATTTATACCCCGCCCTTCACTACCCAAGGGAGTCTCAGAGTGGCTCACAAACGCCTTTCCCTTCCCCTCCCCACAACAGACACCCTGCGAGGTAGGCGGGGCTGGAGAGCTCTGACAGAAACGGCTCTTTTTCAAGGTGCAAGTGGAGGAGGAGAAGAAGAAGAGGAGATTGGATTTATACCCTGCCCTTCACTACCCAAGGGAGTCTCAGAGCGGCTGACAAACTCCTTTCCCTCCCCCTCCCCACAACAGACACCCTGTGAGGTAGGCGGGGCTGAGAGAGCTCTGACAGAAACTGCTCTTTTTCAAGGACAGCTCTTATCAGAACTATGGCTTGCCCAAGGTCATCCAGCAGTGGCAAGTGGAGGAGTGGGGAATCAAACCCGGTTCTCCCAGGTTCCCAGGACATTACAGTCCGCGCACTTAACCATTACACCAAACTGGTTCTCATAGGTTCAGATATGGTGCAGGGATATCGCCCTAATACACTTCATCCAGCTCAGTGTCCTTGGATGACCTTTCCGATCGACCAAGAATACTTTAACATTTCCAGCCAAGTGACAACAGATGCAAAGGATATATGAAGTGATGTTCCTAATTCCTCCCATAGATTCGGAGGTTACTTTGGCTGTGGTGATTTTTTTCCCCCCATATGTTCTGGCGAGTAGAAAATTTATTCATTTATTAGGTCCAACTTTTAAGCCGCCCTTTTAAATTGATTTTTTTTTAGCCTCGTTTACGAGGATTCTCATGTGTCACTGCTATAAACTTATAGATCAAACAAGTAGAACAAACTTTGAGTCCAGTGGCACCTGGAAGACCAACAAAGTTTAATTCTGGGTATTGAGCTGCGGTGGCTCAAGTGGTTAAGACACTGAACTGCAGGCTGTGGAAGGTCGGTAGTTCAGCAGTTCGAGACCCGAGTGTGCCGCATGACGGAGTGAGCTCCCGTCTCTAGTTCCAGCTCCTGCCAACCTAGCAGTTCGAAAGCAAGAAATTGCAAGGAGATAAATAGGTACCACTTTGGTGGGAAGGTAACAGCGTTCCGTGTGCCTTGGTGTTTAGTCATGCCGGGCACATGACCACGGAAACGTCTTCGGACAGCGCTGGCTCTTCGGCTTGGAAACGGAGATGAGCACCGCAACCCTAGAGTCGGATTCGACTGGCTTTCGAGAAAGGGAACCTTTACCTTTTTTATTAGAATGCATGCACACTTCTTTGTATCTGAAGAAGTGTGTGTGCCCAGGAAAGCTTATATCCAGAATTAAACTTCGTTGGTCTTAATGGTGCCCCTGGACTCAAACTTTGTTCTCTTGCTTCAAACCAATATGGCTACCCGCCTGAATCAATGTTAAATGAATAGTCTTGTTTAAGGAAGGAAGGAAGGAAGGAAGGAAGGATGTTGTCGAAGGCTTTCACGGCCCAAGTTCATTAGTTGTAGATTTTCCGGGCTGTATGGCTGTGGTCTTGGCATTGTAGGACCTGACGTTTCTCCAACAGCTGTGACTGGCATCCTCAGAGGTATAACACAGAAAGATGGAATACCCTCTGTGTCAAGGTGAGAAGAAAAATGGTAGGCAGGTAATTTATATCTACTCAGGAAAGTGG
>NW_015175539.1:21816-31024 GCF_001447785.1 Gekko japonicus | reverse complement strand
GGAGGTTCTTTTGTATATGGATTGTTTCCTGAGGAGGTTTCCTGAACATGTTAATGGAGGAGCTTCCCTGAGGAGGTTCTTTTGTATATGGATTGTTTCCTGAGGAGGTTTCCTGAACATGTTAATGGAGGAGCTTCCCTGAGGAGGTTCTTTTGTATATGGATTGTTTCCTAATGGAGGAGCTTCCCTGAGGAGGTTCTTTTGTATATGGATTGTTTCCTGAGGAGGTTTCCTGAACATGTTAATGGAGGAGCTTTCCTGAGGAGGTTCTTTTGTATATGGATTGTTTCCTGAGGAGGTTTCCTGAACATGTTAATGGAGGAGCTTTCCTGAGGAGGTTTCCTGAACATGTTAATGGAGGAGCTTTCCTGAGGAGGTTCTTTTGTATAGGGATTGTTCCCTGAGGAGGTTTCCTGAACATGCTAATGGAGGAGCTTTCCTGAGGAGGTATATGGATTGTTTCCTGAGGAGGTTTCCTGTTTCTGGAGGAGGTTCTTTCGATTTCACTGGTTCTGATGGATTTGGCTCAATGGTAAAAGAAAGGCAGACTGGAATGGGAAAAATGGCCCTGGAAAAACCCCTGCCCCTCGGTACAGTGGTGGACCCTAATCTGGAGAACCGGGTTTGATTCCCGACTCCTCCTCTGCATGAAGGCTGCTGGGTGACCTTGGGCCAGTCACGGTCTTCTCAGAACTCTCTCAGCTCCACCTGCCTCACAGGGTGCCTCTTGTGGGGAGAGGAAGGCGATTGTCAATCACTTTGAAACTCAAAGTAGAAAAAAGTGGGGTATAAAATCCTTCTCTTCTTTTCTGCCTGGGCTCAATGAGAGTAGTTTATGGGTGGTACATTATCAGTACTCACGATGAGTTTACTTTCTGTGTATTTTTTAAAAAAACCCCAACAATAACAGAAAAAACCTGTGTGGGGGAAATGAGTGGAGGGGAGGATAGATCTGTTTGTGATCAGCAGCTAGGTTTTTAACATCATCAAGGAATGCGCTGGGATGAGATCTGCCTAGGTTGTTGCCGCATATGGAGCAGAAGTCCATCGGTGGTATAGATAGGAACTCTCAGGCTGGGGCAAGGGATGCTCTGTCTTCTTGGTGCTTGGGGGTGGGGGGGGCAACAGTGTGGGAGGGCTTCTGGTGTCCTGGCCCCACTGCTGGACCTCCTGATGGCACCTGGTCTTTTTGGCCACTGTGTGACACGGAGTGTTGGACTGGATGGGCCAGTGGTCTGATCCAACATTGGCGTCTCTTATGTTCTTATGTCGGGGGCCAGGGATGCTCCGTATTCTTGGTGCCTGGGGGGGGGACAGTGGGAGGGCTTCTAGTGTCCTGGCCCCACTGCTGGACCTCCTGATGGCTCCTGGTATTTCTGGCCACTGTGTGACACAGAGTGTTGGACTGGATGGGCCATTGGCCTGATCCAACATTGGCTTCTCTTATGTTCTTATGTCTGGAGCAAGTGATGCTCTGTATTCTTGGTGCTTGGGGGGGCAACAATGGGAGGGTTTCTGGAGTCCTGGCCCCACTGCTGGACCTCCTGATGGCACCTGGTCTTTTTGGCCACTGTGTGACGGAGTGTTGGACTAGATGGGCCACTGGCCTGATCAAACATTGGCTTCTTTTATGTTCTTATGGCTTAATCCTGGTCTAAAAACATCAGAAGAGCCCTGCTGGATCAGAGCGGTGGTCCATCTAGTCCAGCATCCTGTCTCCAGTTGCCCTGGAGAAGCTGACAGGACAGAGGGGCCAAGACCTCCCACTGATGCTGCTTCCTGGCCCTGGTATTCGGAGTCTGAATGTGGAGGTTCCCTTCAATCACCATGGCTAGTCCCAGAGCCAGTTTGATGTAGTGGTAAGGAGCGTGGACTCTAATCTGGAAGAACCGGGTTTGAGTCCCCACTCCTCCACATGCAGCTGCTGGTGTGACCTTGGGTCAGTCACAAGTTCTTTCAGGGCTGTTCTCTCAAGGGCAGTCCTCAAGAGAGCTTTCTCAGCCCCGCCTACCTCACATGGTGTCTGTAGAAGGGAGGGGAAGGGAAAGGTGATTGTAAGCCGCTCAGACTCCTTCGGGTAGTGAAGGGCGGGGTATAAATCCAATCTCTTCTTCT
The DNA here is from genome assembly GCF_001447785.1 of Gekko japonicus. Taxonomy (NCBI): domain Eukaryota; kingdom Metazoa; phylum Chordata; class Lepidosauria; order Squamata; family Gekkonidae; genus Gekko; species Gekko japonicus. The sequence continues at coordinate 28,909 of NW_015175539.1, read as the reverse complement.
TCTTCTTCTAGTAGCCACTGACAGACCTGTCCTCCATGAATCTGTCTAATCCATGTTTCCTAGTATTTCTTTTACCACACTGCAGGCTGGATTCTAGCCAAGTCTCTTATTCTAGCCAAGTCAAGAGAGACAGTTTGGTGTAGTGGTTAAGTGCACGGACTCTAATCTGGGAGAGCCGGGTTTGATTCCCCACTCCTCCACTTGCACCTGGCTGGATGGCCTTGGGCAAGCCGTAGCTCTGAGAAGAGCTGTCCTTGAAAAAAAAGCAGTTTCTGTCAAGAGCTCTCTCAGCCCCACCTGCCTCACAGGGTGTGTCTGTTGTGGAAAGGGGAAGGGAAAGGCGTTTGTGAGCCGCTCTGAGACACCTTTGGATAGTGAAGGGCGGGGTATAAATCCAATCTCTTCGTCTTCTTCTTATGAGGGAGGCAGGGCAAGAGTGGAGGCAATGGAACCAACATTTGTTGGGGGAAAGCAAGATCGGAATGATGGTTTGCACACCAAACCCTGGTTCTGCAAACTGACCACGGTTAACCATCGTACGTGTTATATCTGCACCGAGCCTGCAGCTTACAGCACGGGCCTCATTATTCTGTAGAGAACGTAAGAGAAGCCAATGTTGGATCAGGCCAATGGCCCATCCAGTCCAACACTCCACACAGTGACTGAAAATACCAGGTGCCCTCAGGAGGTCCAGCAGTGGGGCCGGGACACTAGAAGCCCTCCCACTGTTGCCCCCACCCCAAGCATCAAGAATACAGAGCATCGCTTGCCCCAGACCGAGAGTTCCTATCTATATCTTGTGGCTCATAGCCACTGAGGGACCTCTGCTCCGTACGTTTATCCAGTTCCCTCTTATAAGAACATAAGGGAAGTCAATGTTGGATCAGGCCAATGACCCATCCAGTCCAATACTCTGTCCACACAGTGGCCAGAAATACCAGGTGCCATCAGGAGGTCCAGCAGTGGGGCCAGGACACTGGAAGCCCTCCCACTGTTGCCCCCCCCCAAGCACCAAGAAGACAGAGCATCCCTTGCCCCAGACTGAGAGTTCCTATCTATACCTTGTGGCTAATAGCCACTGACGGACCTCCGCTCCATATCTTTATCCGATTCCTTCTTGAAGCCGTCCATGCTTGTAGTTGTCCTGTGGCAGTGAGTCAGCTACCCAAAGAGAACCAACATCTGCAGCTCCCGTGGATGCCATGTGCTACCTAGGATTGGTCCAGAGAAGTAAAGTGGAATGAATGCAGAAGTGGAGAAGTGAAGTGGATGAATCCCTGTCTTTATGGGACATGATGATTTTGTACGATGTGTGAGTTACAACGATGCGGCGTTATTTTCTTGGAAAGGCCAAGAGCCCAGGGCACTGCTGTTGAGAATCCAAGGGGATTGGTTGAGAAACAACTGGCGGAGGATCTTGATGTGGCCAAGTCTATGCAGTCCAGGAAACACACTTCAGAGAAACTTTGGCTCTTCACACGCTACAAGATGTCAAAAAGAGAAACTTAAAACTGCCTGGTCAGTGGTTGTCTCTTCCACTTGAGTCGGTTGCTGCCAGAACAATAGTGTCTTTGTGAGCCCACAGTGTGTGTGTATGTTTAGGAAACTGCATTAATTCCTACCATTAAGGGAAGAATTTGTGGCACCGCATTTTCATTAAATGCCAAATTGCAAGAACATGCAATCAGCCAAAAAGGGGTGGGTGGGATTTCAGGCACAGCCGACAATGTTGGACTTCTTTATTAAACTCAGTGGTCACCAGAATCGATGGTTTTAAAATGGAAAAAATTTCGCCAAATAAACAGAAAAGGCTTGTGATGTATATTTGCTCTTTCGTCCGAGCGTCTTCCGCCAGAAAAAAAGAATCTCATGGTTTTTCAATAGCCTTATTATTAAAACAAACATCTTCACAGTTGCTACTTCTACTCGGGTTAGCACGGTTGGGTTTCACTCTTTTTATAATTCTCTCGGATGCTTCCAAAATCCATGCAGATTTTATGGTGCGCCTTGACGTCAGCAGTCCAATGAGACAATTTCCGATTTGCTGGGTCATAACGATTTGATGGAATTTCAACTGTATGTGTAATTATCACCTTGCTGTTCCTGGTGATATGGAGCTATTTCCCCTTTTATGGATTCTAAGGCAAATACGAGCAAGGGGATTTTATTAAACTTGTCTGCACGCAATGTCTCTTCCTCGTCCCCAGCCATACCAAATGAGAATGTTCCCATGGTTTCCACTGTCTGCATCCGTCATTACGCTTTTATCGGTCGATAGCAGAGATTCCTGCCCATCTTTACGGACGTTCCCTTGAATCTGGTAACTGGCATCATCAAAGGCTGCGTTCAGACTGGCAGTTTGGCCCGACAGGCAAACATTTCAGGAGCGTTTCAGTAGCGGATTAAAGGGACGGGTTCACACAGGCACATCTTTCAGGCGTCCCCCAGCCGTACTCAAGCTGTCTTGTGCCGCTTCCCTCCCGAGTTTAAGAGATACCTGGTGGAAGTGGTAGCAAATCGTGTGGAGTGCGGGTTGATTCTGGTTCCCTGAGTGTGAACGCAAGCGCTGCTAAGGCAGGAACAACCCGCAGTTGATAATAGACACCAGCTGGTTCCGCAGCAGGTGCAGGTGCGCATGTCCCAGCCCTGTAGCTAGGGAATTTTTTGGAAGGGGGCCTCGGGGATCCCACCAGCTAATTAAATGGAAGTACAGTGCAGGTGGTAAGTTGGAGCACTTTGGGGGTGGCCCGGGAGCGAGGGGGCCCAGAAGAAACACTAGGGGGCCAGGCCCTGTGGGCCCCATGTTAGCTACGGGCCAGATGTGCACATGTGTGCATGACTGGGACGCTCCGGTGCGCCGAGTAAAAGCTTCACTCAGCCAGTCGCCCAGGAGACACACCGGCAACATGGCGGCCGTGCAAGGACCCTCCTGGAAAAGGCCAGACATTGGAACTAGTGGAAGTGTGGAGTCGATCCTGCCCTATTTCCTGCTGCGCCCATGCACATAGGCGCATGCAGGCGAGTACGGAAAACACGATAACAGCCCGCCAGGGGGGGGGCAACAGTGGGAACGCTCCCTTGCGCTTCCTCCACGGTATCCTCCCGCTTCATTCATCGCAGTGTGAACAGGAATAACGGGAACAAGCTGTTCCAGGTGTATTCTGGGTTTTCTTTGCCACGACTCCCTAGCGCTTCAAACTGCCAGTCTGAACTCGGCCAAAGAGCCAGTTTGGTGTCGTGGTTAAGTGTGTGGACTCTAATCTGGGAGAACCAGGTTTGATTCCCCACTCCTCCACTGGCAGCTGCTGGATGACCTTGGGCAAGCCATAGTTCTGGCAGAGCTGTCCTTGAAAAAGAGCCGTTTCTGTCAGAGTTCTCTCAGCCCCACCCGCCTCACAGGGTGTCTGTTGTGAGGAGAAGGGAAAGGAGTTTGTAAGCCACTCTGAGACTCAGAGCTCTCTCAGCCCCGCCTACCTCACAGGGTGTCTGTTGTGGGGAGGGGAAGGGAAAGGAGTTTGTAAGCCTCTCTGAGACTCCTTTGAGTAGTGAAGTAAATCCAGTCTCCTCCTCCAGTTTGGTGTAGTGGTTAAGTGTGTGGACTCTAATCTGGGAGAACTGGGTTTGATTTCCCACTCCTCCACTTGCACCTGGCTGGATGACCTTGGGCAAGCCGTAGTTCTGGCAGAGCTGTTCTTGAAAAAGAGCCGTTTCTGTCAGAGTTCTCTCAGCCCCACCCGCCTCACAGGGTGTCTGTTGTGAGGAGAAGGGAAAGGAGTTTGTAAGCCTCTCTGAGACTCTGAGTGAAGGGCGGGGTATAAATCCAATTTCTTCTTCTTTAGGTTGTTTTCGCCAAAACCTTATCCAAAATATCCAAAACTTTATCAAAAATTGGAAGCAGTTGCAGTCGCAGACCTGGAGGCTGCCAACATTACCCTGGATCTGTCACCTGAGGCCAGTGTCTTTGTTCGCCTCCCTGTAGAGTTGGCCACAATGGAGATGGTTCCCAAATTCTAAGACAAGCGAGAGAACAAGTTCTCTCTTTGTCCACACTGATAATTTTATGAGTCTCTATCAAGTCCCTGTACATGGCTTGTCTTTTTTTTCCTTCTAAACGAAAACATCCCAAAATCTTTGGCCTTTCTAGGAGAGAAGATGCTTTGAAACCCTTGTACATTTTAGTGCCCTTTTTCTTTTCACTGTCAACAGAAACACTTCAGCGCCACCCTGGAGCACACGAAGGGTCGTCAGCTCCAGGTGAAGAAATGTTATTTATTTATTTACTAAATGCAAAGCTCCACAACGAGCCCTCGCATGGTGTGCAGGGTAGCCAGGAGCCTGTAGGTGGGCTCAGGTGAGGGCGGTGGCAGGATTGGGGTGAGACCCCCCCCCCGCTAGAGCGGCCGGGCCGCCCATCATCAGACCTCACAGAGGCCGGGTGGCGACGCACATACAGGCGAGGGCAGCGGTGGCAGGCTCGGGCCATGACCCCCCGGTGGCACGCACGGCCCATCCGTTGTCGGGCTGCGCACAGCCTGGCTGGCTATGGGCGCTCGGGAGAGGACGGACACGGTGGCTGTTTGTGTTGCGGGGCAAGACTCCGCCATGGTGTCTCCGAATTGCGGGGCACAGTCGCCCCGGCGCCGCATCTGTTGGCGGGCATCAGAGACCGCAGCCAGTGGCCAGTGTCCCCGGCGTGAGTGGTGGCTGGCTCAGGCTATGGCTGAGGGAGCGCATCGAGCATGGTCACCCCAAATTAGCTTTATAATATAGAGAGATTATATGCTGGAGATCTGGAGGTAGAATCCAGGGAGGGTAAGGGAAGGAGGAGGAAGAGGAGGAGGAGGTGGTGGTGGAGGAGGAAGAGATTGGATTTATACCCCACCCTTCACTCAGGGCGGTTTACAATCTCCTCCCATTCCTCTCCTCCTCTCCCTTCCTCTCCCCTACCCTGTGAGGTAGCTGGGGCTGAGAGAGCTCTGAGAGAACTGCTCTTGAGAGAACAGCTCTGAGAGAACTGTGGGGAGGAGAAGGACCTCTGTGGCATACAATGCCATAGAGTCCACTCGCCAAGACAGCCATTTCTTCAGAGGAAGGAGCTGTGTTAAGACGCTGAACTGCAGGCTGTGGAAGGTCGGTAGTTCAGCAGTTCGAGACCCGAGTGTGCTGTGTACCCAGTCAAGGAAACTGGTCCCACATGTGCATGACACACACCAGGAAAGGAGAGTTTCAATTTCAGGGCGCGTCGGTAAAAGCTGCAGAATAATGTCAAAGAAAGGAAAAAGAACGACAGGGTTGGATCTAGCTATCTTTTTCATTCAAGGAGGTTGCGGAGGGGCTGTGGCTCAGCGACCGAGCATCTGCTTGGCCTCCAGAAGGTCCCAGTTTCAACCTCTGGCATCTTCAGTTAAAAGGGCCAGGGAGCAGGGGCAATAGGTGATGTGAAAGAGATCTTGGAGAGCGGCTGCCAGTCTGAGTAAACAACACTGACTTTGACGGATCAAGAATCTGATTCAGTAGAAGGCACGTTTTTTGGGCAAGCACACTTCTTCTTCAGAGGGAGGGAGGGAGGGAGGGGGAAAAGACCCAGAAAGAGTATGCCAGAGAGGGAGGGAGGGAATCCCATGGCACTGTCAGCTATGCTGCCATGAAGGTTGGGGAGTTTGGTCTGTGTCTGGTTAATTGCTCTTGCTTTCCTTTCAGGTTAATTTCTACTGCATTCCTTTCTGTGCTTTCTCTGCTGGGCGCCGAAACGCTTATCTATACAGATGTGCAGGAGGGTGTTGTGGTGTCTGGGTTTTCCCTAGGTGCCGTGGGAGAGTGTTCGTTCTCAGCTTCAGCTACCTAACGGTCTCTAAGCTTTATCCTGCGCGCGGGAGGGTGCCTAATTGTGGCATATGCTAATGAGTTATGCTAATGAGTCCCCCTAGCTCTTTTTCTACGAAATGACCCCTGACAGTGCCTATGTTACTGCATCTATAGCTCTGCAATAAAAGTATAACCGTTCCTGGATGTGAGTACTTTGTTGTTGGCTGTGGGTTCTGACAGGCACCTGGAGAGATCCCCCTTTCCATTTCTAACAGAGGGGGAGAGAGAGAAACCTAACAGCACAGCTTGCATTCCTTTTTAGTGCAAGGGAGCAAGAGTACAGCAGCGCCTTAATGACTAACAAAAATTGTGGAAGGGCAGGAGCTTTTATGATTTACTGCTCACTTCTTCAGGTACTTTGGAGAATGAAGTGATTTCAGATGCCAAATGACAATAGCAGGCATTGGTAATGAGAGAAGAAACCTAGGTCTCAATTCAGTCCAGGAGTTTGCATTGCCTTGAGCTTTATGATCAGTTGCAATTCAGAGGACTCTCTAATCTCCCTTTGAAATCCCTTCGAATGCCCTGGGAGGTTAAAATGTCCCCCCCACTGGCGGAAATGGCAACTGGAGGGTGGACTGTATGGCAATGTGCCCCACGGAGGTCCCTTCACTCCTAAAACCCAACAACCCCAGGATCCACCCCAGAAATCGTCGGGTATTTCCATACCCCGAGCCGGCAACCCTACTTCAAAGGCTGGGGGCAGAGAGAAAATGTAGCTTATTTACGATATTGGATATTAATTTGATGGACTAGGCAAACAGATAGCAGCCCCCGGTTAGCCTGATCTTGTCAGCACTTGGAAGCTAAGCCGGGCCGGTTCTGGTTAGTACTTGGGTGGGAGACCACCACGGAAGTCCAGGAATGCTCTGCAGAGGAAGGCAACGGCAAATCGCCTCTGCTCATCTCTTCCTTTGACCTGGATGGCTAGCCCGATCTCTTCAGCTCTTGGAAGCTAAGCAGGGTCGGCCCTGGTTAGTACTTGGATGGGAGACCGCCGGGGAACAGTGGGGCTGTTGTGCAGAGGAAAGTGATGGCAAATCACTTCTCATCTCTTGCCCTGAACACCCTGTGAGTCAGCGGCAACTCCATGCCACACTTTAGAAGAAGAAGAGGATATTGGATTTGTACCCGATTGGATTGGATACACTACCCGAAGGAATCATAGAATGTTAAAGTTGGGACCTTGCAGGTCATCTAGTCCAGCCCCCTGCACTCTGCAGGAGCA
>NW_015175539.1:20766-21010 GCF_001447785.1 Gekko japonicus | reverse complement strand
ACAGTGTTCCCTCTAAGCTGAGTTAGTGTGAGCTAGCTCACAGTTTTTTAGCCTCCAGCTCACACATTTTTGCCTTAGCTCAGGAAGGAGGGCTCTAGAGCAAACTAATTTATGCAGCAGCCCAATTGCTCGCTCACAACTTTAATGCCAGTAGCTCACAAAGTAGAATTTTTGCTCATAAGACTCCACAGCTTAGAGGGAGCATTGGTGGGGAACAGGGGTCCTTTCCTACAGGAGCGCACAG
>NW_015175539.1:10950-20728 GCF_001447785.1 Gekko japonicus | reverse complement strand
ACAGGAGCGGAACTCCGGCAGTAAAGAGCCCAGGGGGCGGGCACATGCAACAAGCCCCACCCCCTGGTCCCAGCAGCCCTCAGTCAGAGCAAGAAGCAGCCAGGTAAGTTGCAGAGCCCGCCCCCCGAAAGCAATCCAAAACAGTCCAGTAGCACCTTTAAGACCAAGTTTTATTCAGGTACAAGCTCTCCCTCCTCCGCGAGGACAGATCTGCACTTCCCCCCCCCCAATAGCTAGCAATCCAAGACAGTCCAGCGGAGCCTGAGCGGTGGGTGTTGCCTTCTGACACACTTTCGGTGATGTCAAGGGGTGTGGCATATGCAAATAAGTTATGCTAATGAGCTCCTGCACCTCTTTTTCTACAAAATGACCCCTTGGTGGGGAATCAAACCCGGTTCTCCCAGGGTAGAGTCCGCGCTCCTAACCACTACACCAAACCGGCTGTTGACTTAAGCAAAGAGTCCCCGAGGTAGTGGTCCCTGGTGTACGGCCAGAGGTGCTTCATGCACGTGCCTTTTTTTTATAGCGTGAAATGTTGGCAAGCACGTTTCTGGCCCAGCACCACACGGCTCAGTGGCAGAGCACTCCCCTAGGTCACGGAGAATCTTGGCCTGCCATCAGAAAGTGGATTTCATAAGCATCAGCTGACTTGTAATCAGGGGTCCTTTTGTAGAAAAAGAGGTGCAGGAGCTCATTAGCATAGCTCATTGGCATAACTTTTTTGCATATGCCACACCCCCTGACATCACCGGAACTGTGTCAGAAGGCAACACCCACCGCTCAGGCGCCACTGGGTTGTTTTGGATTGCTAGCTATTGGGGGGGGTGAACTCACAGAGGAGGGAGAGCTTGTACCTGAATAAAACATGGTCTTAAAGGTGCCACTGGACTGTTTTGGGCCGGGGTGGTGGTGGTTCTGCAGCTTACCTGGCTGCTTCTTGCTCTGACTGAGGGCTGCTGGGAGCAGGGGGTGTGGCTTGTTGCATGTGCCCGCCCCCTGGGCTCTTTACTGCCGGAGCTCTGCTCCTGTGCGCTCCTGCAGGAAATGACCCCTGTTTGTAATCAATGCTCCCTCTAAGCTGTGAAGTCTTGTGAGCAAAAATTCTACTTTGTGAGCTCCTGGCATTAAAGGTGTGAGCGAGTGATTTGGCTACGGCATCAATCAGTTTGCTCCGGAGCCAGCCTTCCCGAGGTAAGACAAAAACCTGTGAGCTGGAGGCTAAAAAACTGTGAGCTAGCTCACACTAACTGAGCTTAGAGGGAACACTGCTTGTCATCCCCACTGGAAAGAGAAAAGGCTGGAGGGGTTTTATTGGCAAGCTGGTCTGAAGGCCTTCCCGGTGCGAAGGGGGAACCCGTTGACGAGCAGATGGGACTGGGAGGCTGAGTTTCTCTATCCCGGATTGTTCAAACAGCGCGAGAGCCTCCCCCATAAAGAGGAGCAGCGGATGCCACAGACGTCTTGTCAGTGTACTCCAGATGTGGATGCAGAGGATTTTAATTATTAGTGAAATGCCACAGGAAAAAAAAGGCCACAGCTGGCCGGCCCATGACTCGTCCCCTGTTGCCCGCCCCCCCAAAAACAAAACAAGATGTTTCCACGTTATTGAGACACTCAATCAAGGTCCTGTTTGGACACCATCAGCCAATCTCGGCTTGCCAGGGGGGAACTGTGTCAAATTAGACATCTCCGCCGCAAGGGAAAGGTTTGCTTTATGCCGGTGACTTCTACAGAATATGGCTTTTGGGGGTTATCTGGAACTCCGGCAGGACGTCCAGAGGGCAGCCAGTGCATGCCGAACATGAATTAATTATACGAAGCCGCCGATGTAATTCCTTCAATTTAGGCAGACTTAAAACTAACAAACAAACTCGCGTATCCGCAAGAAGGCTGAAGCACGCTGGAAGCCAGGGCTGTCGACCCGAGCATAAGAGAAGTCACTGTTGGATCAGGCCAATGGCCCATCCCATCCAACACTCCGACACACAGTGGCCAGAAATAACCAGGTGCCATCAGGAGGTCCAGCAGTGGGGCCAGGAATCTACAATCCCTCCCACTATTGCCCCCCTCCCCAAGCACCAAGAATACAGAGCATCCCTTGCCCCAGACCGAGAATTCCTATCTATACCTTGTGGCTCATAGCCACTGAGGGACCTCTGCTCCATACGTTTATCCAGTTCCCTCTTATAAGAACATAAGAGAAGCCACTGTTGGATCAGGCCAATGGCCCATCCTGTCCAACACTCTGTGTCACACAGTGGCCAGAAATACCATGGCCAGCAGGAGGTCCACCAGTGGGGCCAGGACATTAGAAGCCCTCCCACTGTTGCCCCCCCCCAAGCACCAAGAAGACAGAGCATCCCTTGCCCCAGACATAAGAACATAAGAGAAGCCAATATTGGATCAGGCCAGTGGCACATCCAGTCCAACACTCTGTGTCACACAGTGGCCAAAAAGACCAGGTGCCATCAGGAGGTCCAGCAGTGGGGCCAGGAATCTACAATCCTCCCACTATTGCCCCCCCCCCAAGCACCAAGAATACAGAGCATCCCTTGCCCCAGACTGAGAATTCCTATCTATACCTTGTGGCTCATCTCCACTGAGGGACCTCTGCTCCATACGTTTATCCAGTTCCCTCTTATAAGAACATAAGAGAAGCCACTGTTGGATCAGGCCAATGGCCCATCCAGTCCAACACTCTGTGTCACACAGTGGCCAGAAATACCATTGCCAGCAGGAGGTCCACCAGTGGGGCCAGGACATTAGAACCCCTCCCACTGATGCCCCCCCCCAAGCACCAAGAATACAGAGCATCCCTTGCCCCAGACCGAGAATTCCTATCTATACGTTGTGGCTCATAGCCACTGAGGGACCTACAGATGAGTAAGGAATGGAAGAATACTTATCTGAGGCACCAGTTAAAAGATACACATCCGAGCACAGAAAAATGTTAAACCAAGTGATAACAAAAGAAAAAATCAACCACACTATTAAAAACCTAAAAAAAAAAAAAAAAACCCACAAAGCACCTGGACCAGATGGCTGGGCAGCAACATTTTATGAATGTTTTTATATCATACTAGGAAAAAGGCCAATGACCTCTAGAAAGGGGCTCTGGGCGGGTGCCCCGGTCTTGGACAATTTGCTGTGGTGACCTCAGCAGGGTATAATGACACTGAGTCCACCATTTTCTCCAGAGGAACACGTGCAAAACAGACACACACACCCCAAAGTAACAAGAACTCATAAATGAGGGGTGCTTTTAAAAAAAAAACACAAAAAAACCCCCAAGCCTCACAAATGAGGAAAATGAAAATAAGTCCTTAGTTTGCTTTCTTTTGGAGAAAAAAAAGTTCTGCATCACTGAAAGAACGTTTACGGCAAATGACAAAGCATGCGTGTGAAATAGGGTTGCCAAATCTTTTTTACCTGCCGGCGGGGGGCTCCTGGGTGTGCGCATGTGCACCGCCCGGATGTGATGTCATGACGCCGGGAACGCTGGGGGCGGGGCCACAGCCATTTGAGGGGAAAACTCTATGTCCAGGTGGCGCGCGCGCGGGGGTGGGGTTTCCCCCGGGGTCCAATTCCGCAGGGGGCGGAAATCGGACCTCCAAAGCGGGGGGAAATCCGCCCCCCGGGGGGACTTGGCAACCCTATGAGACAGTTGTAATTTTGTACCTGTCCGAGGTCCCATGCCTCCTGAAACCTCAACCTCTCCAGGTTCCATCCCTCACATCTCCAGGAATTTCCCACCTGGAGTTGGCAACCCTATCTCCTTCCCAGCCAATCATCAACCTACCTTTATTTCCCCCTCACTCTTCAGCTTTCCACCCCCCACACACCTGCAGCCTCTCCCGTGCTCTGAAGCCCTGACTGCTATGTCACATTGGCTGTCATACGGGGGCCACCTCAGCAGCATATAAGGATACAGAGTCCACCATTTTCTCCAGGGGAACTGATCTCTGCCATCTGGAAAGCAGTTGTAATTCTGAGTGATCTCCAGCCCTCACCTGGAGATTGGACACATTTTATCCCAGAACAGCAAACTGTTTAGAATGTTAGAGGCAAAAGCCAATCAAGTCGCATATGCAAATGACCTCTGTGTTCTGAGGCAAAGGCCAATGAGGCCGCATATGCAAATAACCTCTGTGTTCTGACTGGCTATGAGGGGGAGAGGAACTGCAAACTGTTTAGAATGTTGGAGGCAGGACTCAGGCAAAACAGCCAGTGGATAGGGAGACCCTCTGAATGACAGATCAGAGAGCGAACTGATTTTGGAGCGTGTGGAATGTTCTAGAGAAGTGCCACCACCATTCGGCTTTTATTTATAAGGGAGATTAGCAATACCTCTCCAAAGAGTTATAAATGAAATACAAGAGAGTAAGCATATGCCACCAACTTGGCATGAAGCCAGCGTAACCTTAATACATAAAGAGAGAACTGTGTCTCAGGGGTCATTTCCTGCAGGAGCACACAAGAGCCGAGCTTTGGCAGTAAAGAGCCCAGGGGGCGGGCACATGTAACAAGCCTCACCCCCTGCTCCCAGCAGCCCTCAGTCAGAGCAAGAAGCAACCAGGTAAGTTGCAGAGCGCCCCCCGGTCCAAAACAGTCCAGTGGAACCTTTAAGACCAAGTTTTATTCAGGTACAAGCTCTCCCTCCTCTGCGAGGACAGATCTGTGTGGGACACCGCCCCACCCACAAAAGCTAGCAATCCAAAAGAGTCCAGTGGAGCCTGAGTGGTGGGTGTTGCCTTCTGACACACTTCCGGTGATGGCAGGGGGTGTGGCCTATGCAAATGAGTTATGCTAATGAGCTCCTGCACCTCTTTTTCTACGAAATGACCCCCGGGGACAAGGGAACATCAGGTAGAAGATGCAGCAACGCCGAAGACCTGATTCCCAGTATGTATATCAAAACTGACCTATCTGGGGACCGAGGGTTGCCAGATCTTCCAAGGGCACTGGTGGGGGATGGGGGGTAGGATTACTCCGTCCAGGTCAGGAAACTCCTAGAGATTTGGGGACAGACCCTTGGGCGGACAGAGAAATCAGTGGGGTACAGTGGTGGCTCAAGTGGTTAAGACGCTGAACTGCAGGCTGTGGAAGGTCGGTAGTTCAGCAGTTCGAGGCCCGAGTGTGTCGCATGACGGAGCGAGCTCCCGTCTCTAGTTCCAGCTCCTGCCAACCTAGCAGTTCGAAAGCAAGAAATTGCAAGTAGATAAATAGGTACCCCTTCGGTGGGAAGGGAGCAGCGTTCCGTGCGCCTTGGCGTTTAGTCATGCCGGCCACGTGACCACGGAAACGTCTTCGGACAGCGCTGGCTCTTCGGCTTTGAAACGGAGATGAGCACCGCAACCCTAGAGTTGGATTCGACTGGCTTTCGAGCAAGGGAACCTTTACCTTTACCTTTACATTGCCATAGAATCTATCCTCCAAAGCATACTTTCCCCCCAGGGGAAGTGATCTGTGTAGTCTAGAGATGAGCTGTAATTCCAGGGGGGTCCCCAGGTCCCACCTGGAGGCTGGCATCCCTACGGGGCTTCATACTGCCCCACCAGACTAAGAAAACTAAGAGCAGGTAGAGAAAGAGGTACTTTTCTCCCTTTCTCACAATACAAGAACTCGTGGGCACTCCATGAAATTGCTGAGTGGTCGGGTTAGAACGGATAAAAGGAAGTCCTTCTTCACCCAAAGAGTGATTCACACATGGAATTCACTGCCACAGGAAGTGGTGGCGGCTACAAGCATGGACAGCTTCCAAAGGGAATTAGATAAGCCTATGGAGCAGAGGTCCATCCGTGGCTATTAGCCACAAGGTATAGATAGGGACTCTGGGTCTGGGGCCAGGCATGCACTGTCTTCTTAGTGCTTGGGGGGGTCAACAGTGGGAGGGTTCCTAGTGTCCTGGCCCCACTGCTGGACCTCCTGACGGCACCTGGTATCATTGGCCACTGTGTGACACAGAGTGTTGGACTGGATGGGCCATTGGCCTGATCCAACGTTGGCTTCTCTTATGTTCTTATATGGAGCAGAGGTCCATCAGTGGCTATTAGCCACACGGTATAGATAGGGACTCTGGGGCAAGGGATGCTCTGTCTTCTTGGTGCTTGGGGGGGGGTCAACAGTGGGAGGGCTTCTAATGTCCTGGCCCCACTGGTGGACCTCCTGATGGTACTGGTATTTCTGGCCACTGTGTGATACAGAGTGTTGGACTGGATGGGCCTTTGGCCTGATCCAACATTGGCATCTCTTATGTTCTTATGTTCTTAACCCATGTTCAGTTGGCTATTTCCTTTTCTGCCTGGAGTGGGTTCTTAGGCCTGAGGACAAAAAGTCCAAGGAAGCTCCCTAGAATAATTCCAAAACTGTGAAGTTCCTGTTTTTCAGCCGCAGAATACCTGGCACTATATCTTAGCAAGCCATCATTATGTGCATGAATCCAATTACTTGCCCTACACGCTCAGAACTGAGGCCCTGTGTTCGGAATATGAAAAAAAAACCCCTCGTCGAGGCATTGAATTTCCATGATCTAGAAATAATTTATAGACTCGTACCGGCTGCCTGAGACAGGTTAAGCACTGGCTTACACTTTCCCCCTATCTTCTTGCAGTCCGGACATGTGTTTCGCATCTTGGGAGTTCATGAAACACATCGGATCAAAGATCTGACCACATCGATGCCCATAAATACGAAAAAAAATATATTTCTCCCTGGGATGGCTGGACAACACAAAGAATAATCTAGTTAGCTTTTGGTCAGACTGGGGGGGAGATGAATCACACACCCCCTTCCCCACCCAACTGAATGAGAAAAGGGGGAAAAATTACTCTGTTTACCACAAGCAATCGACAAAATGCTGTGTTTACTGTTTGTGAAACCATTTCATCATCTTATTTCCCTGATAAGTATATGTTAGGGGAAATCAGACAGGCAAGCAGCAATATATATTTATATATATATACGTGTGTGTACTTAAATCGAAAGATCCTTTTTGATTTCAGAAAGTGCTGGAAGCGAGTGAAATGCTATCTTTGCGAGGGCCTCAGAACTGAAGGGAGTCATCAGAGCCTCTTTCCGTTTGTGAAAAAAGAATGGTGGCACCTTCCTGCGTAGGTCTCAGGCAAAACAGTGGGACGGGTGCAGTTAGCAAGGAGCCACATTCAGCCCCCTTCATACAATGTTCCCTCTAAGCCGTGGAGTCTCATGAGCAAAAATGCTACTTTCTGAGCCACTGGCATTAAAGTGGTGAGCGAGTGATTTGGCTACTGCATAAACTAGTTTGCTCTGGAGCCCTCCTTCCTGAGCCGAGACAAAAATGTCTGAGCCAGAGGTTTAAAAACTGTGAGCTATGCTCCTGCAGAGTGCAGGGGGTTGGACTAGATGACCTGCAAGATAGCCCTACAAGCAGTGTTCCCTCTAAGCTGAGTTATTGTGAGCTAGCTCACAGTTTTTTAGCCTCCGGCTCACACATTTTTGTCTCAGCTCAGGAAGGACGGCTCGAGAGCAAACTGATTGATGCAGCAGCCCAATTGCTCGCTCACAACTTTAATGCAAGTAGCTCACAAAGTGGAATTTTTGCTCATAAGATACCACAGCTTAGAGGGAGCATTGCCTACAACATACCTGAAAGATGGTCGTCCTGCCTCCGCTTGCAAATGTCCAGCGATGGAGCATCCACCACTTCTCGAGGCAGACTGTCCCACTGCTCAACCACTCTCACAGTTAGGTTCGCCTGATATTTAGCGGGTAGCGACCAATGTTCCCTCTAAGCTGTGTAGTCTTCTGAGCAAAAATTCTACTTTCTGAGCTACTGGCATTAAAGTTGTGAGCAAGCCATTTGGCTTCTGCATAAATTAGTGTGTTCTGGAGCCCCTCCTTCCTGAGCTAAGAGAAAAATGTGTGAGCTGGAAGCTAAAAAACTGTGAGCTAGCTCACACTAACTCAGCTTAGAGGGAACAGTGGTAGCGACTCCCTTGTCATTTCCACCCATTAGATCTAGTCTTGCAATCCGGAGCAAGAGAGAATAGATCTGCTCCATCTTCTATGTGACAGCCCTTCAAATACTTGAAGACTGCAATCATGTCCCCTCTAAGCCTTCTCTTTCCCAGGCTAAACATACTAACTACTACTACTACTACTACTACTACTACTACTACTACTTCTTCTTCTTCTTCTTCTTCTTCTTCTTCTTCTTCTTCTTCTTCTTCTTCTTCTTCTTCTTCTTCTTCTTCTTCTTCTTCTTCTTCTTCGTGAGACAGGATGCTGGACTTGATACACTAGCGGTCTCATCCAGCAGGGCTCTTCTTATATTCTTCAGATATCTGAATAAGTGTGCATGTGCACAAAAGCTTACAGCCAGTCTTAAAGGTGTCACTGGACTACAACTTTGCTCTGCGGCTTCAGACTAACACAGCTATCCACTTGAATTAATTTTATTGTAAAAATCGCTCTGGTTTCACACCTTTCAAAGTGCTGACCTTCTCACTGGAATGGCTCATGTATGAACTACGTCTGTCTCCGAAAGGATCTCCCCAGTGCAAAGAAAGACTCTGCACTGTGGAGTTTGCATTGAAGAGTGATTAATTTGGTCTTCATTTGGTGCTGATTTTTTTTTTAAAGAAACCGAAACGATGGCAAGACACTGTGCCCAGTTTGGTGGGAATCCCCTCTTCATTCAAAACACGAAGCCTAACAGCCATTGTTTCACGCATGCAGAGGTCATTTCGGTGACACACTTCCGGTGATGTCAGGGGGTGTGGCCTTATGACACACTTCCGGTGATGTCAGGGGGTGTGGCCTTATGACACACTTCCGGTGATGTCAGGGGGTGTGGCCTTATGACACACTTCCGGTGATGTCAGGGGGTGTGGCCTTATGACACACTTCCGGTGATGTCAGGGTGTGTGGCATATGCTAATGAGTTATGCTAATGAGTTCCCCTAGCTCTTTTTCTACGAAATGACCCCTGCACGCATGTCAAAAAATTCATCGACCCTACCATAAACCAGGGAATATGAATGCAGTGGTCATTCTGAAAAAACCGCAAGGTTCTGAATTCTTCCCCTGCAAGAAAGAAAGTATAGGCTAATTTTAGACCTTAAGAATAAAGGTGGGAAATACAGCTATTATTAAAAAAATACAAAGGGCCTCCGTTGAAATATTTCCATAAGGTTTTTTTTTTTTTAAGCTTCCTTTGCAAACCATTTTTTAATTAAACTTTCCTTTGTTAACTTGGCAGACCGAACAACGCTGGGAAGGAAAAAGTGGGTTTTATTCAGAATGTCTGTAAACAAAAAAATGAAATGGATGTCTTTGGTTTTCGGCTCTCTGAAGAAACGCAGAGTTAATTTAATAGCAGAAATAACAAACAGGCCTTCAGATCTAGATTTATGAAGCTGTCAGAGGGGTTAAGTTCACTTGCCTAGGTATTCACCGCTCTGGGCGGGCAGTGACACTCCAAGCTGTTCCCAGTTTGGCTACTGGAGATCCTGGAAACGAAGAGGGCCGTGCAGGCACCTGGACTTTGTGCTTGATGCACCCAGGGGCCATTTCCTGCAGGAGCGCACAGGAGCGGAGCTTCGGCAGTAAAGAGTCCAGGGGGTGGGCACATGCAATAAGCCCCACCCCCTGCTCCCAGCAGCCCTCAGTCAGAGCAAGAAGCAGCCAGGTAAGCTGCAGAGCCCCCCCGCCCCCCGGTCCAAAACAGTCCAGTGTCACCTTTAAGACCAGGTTTTATTCAGGTACAAGCTCTCCCTCCTCTGTGAGGACAGATCTGCAC
>NW_015175539.1:9861-10581 GCF_001447785.1 Gekko japonicus | reverse complement strand
CCCACCAATTTTCAAAATTAAATGCATTTTAGGAAGAATGAAAAACACAAATAATCAAGAAACTCCCAGAGTACGGGCAGGGTGCAGTTTGGCGCCCCTAAGGGCCAGCCCGCTCTAGGCAATCACCTAGTTCGTCTAGTGAGTGAGCCGGCCCTGCCTGGACCAAGCAGCACAGCCTGATCTCGTCAGATCACAGAAGTTAAGCAGGGTCAGCCCTGGTTAGTACTTGGATGGGAGACCTCCGAGGAAGCCCGGGACTTGCACGGCAGAGGCAGGCGATGGCAAACTACCTTTGACTGTCTCTTGCCTTGAAAACCCCATGAGGCGTCACCATAAGTAGGTGGCGATTTGGGCAGCGTTTTCCACCGCCGCCACTGAGCCGCAGTCTCTCTTCCCAAAGCTGGTTGACTGGCCAAGCCACCCAAGCAACTGCTTGTGGCGTTGAGCAATGAGGAGGTAGCAAAATGTCTTGCACGAGCACAGCTCACAAGACAAGGACTCCTCGTGGGCACTCCGTGAAATTGCTGAGCAGTCGGATAAAAGGAACTCCTGCTTCACCCAAAGAGTGATGAACACGTGGAATTCACTGCCACTGGAGGTGGCGGTGGCTACGAGCATGGACTGCTTCAAGGGGGAATTAGATAAGCATATGGAGCAGAAGTCCATCAGTGGCTCTTAGCCACAAGGTATAGAGAGGAACTCTCAGGCTGGGGCAGGTGA